>NC_060879.1:28585974-28889004 GCF_021901495.1 Neodiprion virginianus | reverse complement strand
ATCAGTATGCAATAAGATCGTTCATACGCATAAATCTTCGATGGCAGCTAGCGAGCGCAAAAGTAAACGCGAACCTGCAAATGCGGCGAGGTCCTATACAGTATTTAGTGGTGGCTACGAGCAAGCGGGTTTACAGAAATTGAGAATCCAATAAGTGCATGTGTGATTGTTGGAAAGAGTACGTATAGCTGTAAGTTTCTCTTCTGCGATTTTTAAGCTATCGCACATCTCTCGGGCACAGATATAAACTCCCCGCTTCTGACAAGCGTAACACCGGATTCTACCAATTAAAATCATTCTGCATATCCGCCATTTCGAAATCCAGAAGATCAACGAATGTGTTTCGCGAAGAAGAGGATATAAAGTTTGCCGCTCGACTACGTTACTGTCTGCGAATTTACAGGCACAAGGCAAAAAGATGCGGTATAGAAATTTACTGCTGATTTTTAACAATTATAACCAGGGTTGCTACAAATTTTTGGGAAAAAATTTCCGGACATTTTCCCAATTCTGGTAAGTTACTGAAACCTAAATCATTCAGCTTATTAACTCTATATTCGGTTCAAATTCAATTCGAATTCAAGAAAAATATCTATCAAAAAAAAAAAAAAAAAATAGACAGTCATTTTAAGCAAATTTGTCGTCTCGACGAAAAACTGTAAATTGTTTCTTCAAAAAAATGATTTCTAATTCCCATGATAAAAACTGCTTTTCACAGTTTTTTCCATGATCAGATTAAAAATCCTCTGAAAATTCCAGGTTTTCCACTACCGCTTTTAAATACCCTGACATTTCCAGGTTTTTGGCCGTCGTGTAATACGCTCAGACAAAACGACGGCTGTTATTCGGCGCCAAAATCAGAGCACGAAAAACAAACTGAGGGATGTTCGGAGCCATCGCTGGGCGCAGTAGCCGATAGGCAGTTTGCAAGGCAGCAGGAGGAGCAGGAGCAACAGCAGCAGCAGCAGCAGGGACACTAGAGACACTGGGTATCCTTCGTTTTGCGTGTGTGACCGTCGTCGCGGCCCGCCTCGATATAAACTCGAATTTTTCTTTTTCTTTCGCCATGCTTCTGCCTTTAGATCTCCCTTTTGCGTTCAGCCGCCCCTCGTGGCGCAGGATAGCGTAAACGTTGGTATATATGCAGGCGGGCGACGGTCGCTGGAAGGCAGGGTATGCGAAAGCCGCGGATACTACGTTATACCTTGGTCCGCGGGTCTGACATACTTTGTATGTAAATGCCACATAATGTCGGTTTCCTTCTTCTTTTTCAACATTTATTTGTTCGGTCCGCTTTGCGCGAGCACGCGCACGCCTAACTTTGCCTCATTCCGTTCGATTATAATTCACCGATTCTAGGATCAGAGCAAAATTCCAAACCTCTGATCATTGGTGGAAATATTTATCGGAAAATTTGATAACGGAAGTTTCACCGTTTTGGGTATCAGAATTGGCATGCTTTCGAAGATTTTCACGGAAAGGGGTGGAAAAATAACACTCTGAAATTTCTGACCGACATTCTCTGCACAATTAACAGAGGTTTTCACGTGCTAATAGAATTATGTGACAATGTTTTGTTCAAACTGTTCTAAGACCACACTTTCAAGATTCTTCGAGGACCTTCCAACGTGGTCCAATTTTTTCTCTGAAAGTGATTTTTTTATTTGTTCTATAGCTGAAATTTTCAACCAGTAGATAATTACGTCACCTGCAGGCCTTACCAAAATCCCTGAATGAAATTACATCATTTCACCAGCAAATCATCTACATCACATTTGAAATTCGTCGCAAGCAAATTATCGTTGATGTTTGCAAAGTAATGATCTCGGCATTAAATTTTCGTATTTGGGTGAGACGAGAAAACGCATCACTCAAATTGTTACAACGATTTAATACTTCATTCGTCGATAATGCGTAAATTCTTAAGACTGCAGGAACGTTGAAACGCAACTAGACTCACAATCAGCGCCCTTGTACGCTTGTATATTTCGTATTCAAATATGTGCTTGCAAGCTAGCAAGGCTCGGACAGACGCGATTATACCGCGACGATTACTTCGGCAATAGACTTATCGCAGGTATTTCAGCGAATTCCATGAAATGCGTAAGTTTTTACGAAATGTGTAAAATGACCGCAGCTCAGAATTTATACGACGTGTACTACCAGAGTCCAGTCATCCATCGAGGCGACTCCGAGTAAACCGCGCAAAAACTCAACGTCAAGTGTAAACGATTACTTCGAGGGACGTCGCGCGTCGCATCGGCTCAAAAGCTCCCGGCGAATACACTGATGGAATTTTGAATTCCTTTCGTCTTATGAGCATAAGGGGTACAGTTCAACGCGAAACTCATTCCTGTCATGAACCTCATTTAACATACTAAATTACAATAATTGAGGTTGTCATACAAAGGTTTACAACAATTTTTTCTGCAGAATGTTGTTCTTTTTTCGGTGAGATGTCAAATCGATTGTCAATTTCTACGTTGAGATCTGAGACCTTTTGAAAAATAAACTTTGATCCAACGTGCTTGGCATAAAGTTGCTAGCCAATAAAAATATATACATAATGAAATTGCGTGTCTACTAGGGAAAAGAAAAAAGGGATCCTTTTTTTTTTATAATTATATATAGTCGACATTCGTTTTCAATTACAGAAAATGGATTCATCGTCGTGTCGAATCACGGACCCAAACCGAGTTCGAAAGATGATTGTATTAGAAAATTGAATAACTTTCGGAACACCCCTTGTAATTGTAAAGCGTGGTTCGCTCGGTGCGAACCGCACTACCGCACCTACGTACACTTAGGTTTCGCTCACACCGAAGTCAACATGCGCGGATTACACTTGGGCTTGGGGGAGCGAGCGAAGGCAGATAACGCGGGTAACAATCGCCTCACAATCGGATTTCAGATGAGATCGGCGTTTAACGCAGGTGGAGACGTAGAAATTGAATGGAATTGTTGAGACAGCCGTACCTGTGTATGCATACGTTTACCAACCGTCTCCCAGTCTGACGATCAAAGTGATTGGTAAGGAATTACCTGCGGACAGGACAGATTCATTGTCCATACCCGTGGCACATAGACAAGTTGCAAATTGCACTCGATCAGCAGGTGCATCAAATATCGGGTTCAAAACAGTTTTACGGTTGCCGCGAACTTTTTTTTTGAAACTATTTCTAAGGCAAGGAAGAACGTTTCTGTGCGATTAAAATTAATTTTCATATCTGGTTCGATCGATAGCCACTGAACGTGAATATTATATGACAAACTCAATCTACCCTTTGGTAAGGGTTTTGGCCAGTTTTTTAACGCAATTCGATATCTCGCGACGCGCGTAGGGACAATATTTCGTTTTTGAACTTCAACCGCATTTATAAATATACCAAGTAGCGAAAAAATCGGGCTGAGTCAGGATCGCCAGAGTCGGCGATACTCCGAGAACCGCGTAAAAAGTGTTTCCGTGTGAGAGAGCCCTTAGAGAGCGGCTGTCCCTCGGTCTCAGTTTCTCTCTGTATAGGCGAGCAAGTCAACGCAAAAGCGCTCCCGTGCGATGCAAAGACTGGTATAAATAAGCGGCTGTCGTTTGCGGAAGCAGAAAACGGACAAAAGGACAGAAATAAAGAAAGAAGAGGCAGCAGAAGAAAAAGCACAAGAAGAGGACGAAGAGGAGGACGAAGAAGAGCCAGACGAAGAAGAAACAAGAAGAAAGAGAAGTAGGAGGAGAAAGGAAGGCAGCGACAGAGAGAGAGGAATAAATAAGGCGAAGAGAGACTCCGCGGACGGGGTGGAGAATGGCGGAGGACGGCACCCCGTTCCTCGACGCTCATCGTTTGCCGTTTGCCGCCGGCGGCGGGCGTCGCGACGCCCGAGAGAGTCCCTCGGCTGCCCCCCGATTTAGTAATTTTCGCCGCGAGGGTGTCCGGCCCCGCTGGACCCCCGCGTCAGCTCTTAATTGCCAAACGTCAACGCTGGTTTCTATTGTGCGTTCACCGCGCGCCCCTGCAGCCGAAATATCGACGAAGTCTCGCATAGTTAAGTACCTATACCTATAAGCCGATGGTACGAGGCTCCCCTGCCTCCGAGGGAGGGGGCAGCGAACAGAAGCGAAGGAGGCAGGAGCAAACACTGACTGGACCAGGCAATGTTTATAGGCCCATCTCCGAGTCTTAAATCTTAACGTTGTCTCCCCGGCGGAGGCTGCCTGCCTGCCTGCCTGCTTGCTTTCCTGCCTGCCTGCCTGCCTGCCTTCCCGCTTGCTGTCCCACACGGGGGCGAGGAAGACGGGAATACGGACCCCCGGGGGGAGGAGGGGTGAGGTTGTCCCCTGTGTTGTGGCGGCGAAATCGAGTCGACCGCCTCGGCTGACCGCCAACAACCGCCAGGCACCGACGACGCATCCCGTGCGTGGCGTTACGCACACAGAAGCCGTGACTTTACTTTACCCGCCTGCGAGGGAATTGCGCGACTCAAAACCATCTACGAGAACTGCCGAGAGATACGGGGTGTCCGCTAAGTACTGTCGCTCCTGTCGTACTCCACGTTTTCTATCGCTGACGGATTCAATAATTTTCATACGGCTCGTGTATGCTGAAGAAGGGTTGTTCACTTATGGGTATTCTTTCATTCCGAAAGTTGGGCTTGAAATTGGCCGATTTTAGGTTCAATGGAAGCGAAGAAATTTCGCATAATTGATGTTGCTTGAGAGATTGCGGGAAATATTTTAAATCGCACCTCGAGTTACCAAAAAAATGTTTCAAATCAATTAAATTCTACGTCTAAAGACCGAGACGAGTTAATCATCTCAAGTGGGGAACCCAAAGATTCGCCAACTTTGTAAGGATTTAATTGTAAGAAAATTTCAAGTTATTTGACCAATGCAGTAAATCATTACCATGTGGGATAAAGGTTCAGGCTTACGGACAATCATTCTAGTTCATTGATCATCAGCAATTGATGATGAGCGGAAAAATAAAATAACCTTCAGAAAGCAATTCAGTTTCCCGGAAAATGAGTAGAACGTGACTGGATCAGGATCCCCCCTTGTCCAGATCATTTCGCGCTCTTATCCGCTTAGCTAATCATGATACTATGGAGAGTTGAAGTACAGTCTGTAATTCTAACGTGAATTACGGCACAGACAAGTTCCTTAAAATAACACCATAAGAGATTGATGAAGTCTTTATATTCAACCAACCTTGTTTTAGATCGTTCTGTGAAAGAATTTATCCAAATAACTATTACTGATCAAGAGCAGGAGTTGAAAAGGTGAAATTTCCACTATATATCAATCGAGTTGCATGCGGTTTTAAATGGAATCGATGGAATTTATTCTACAATATTCAATTATTCACCGAACATAATCATCGTCTTCGCCATGTGCAGCAATCAAGAGATTTTACCGAGTTGGAGAAGGTTTTTTTCACATTCAATAAATGATTTATTTGCCAATGGCTAAATTCTAAAAACGTGTACGGTAAATATTTGAAATCCATTCATTGAAACTCTCGACGCATTCCAAAGATCGTAAATTTCTTGGATTTGTCCGAAATGAATTTAAAGACATTCTAGAATCTGTAAACCTAGCAGTGTGAGAAATCTTGCGAAGATCTTCTGTGTGATACAGATCTCGATTTTTTCAGAAACTTCTTATAACGATACATCGAAAATATCGGGTAAAATATCGATTAAAAAACCGCGGAGACAAGGTAAATATTTTTAATCTTAATAAACAAGCAGATGAAACTGGTTACGCGCGTATCGCGTAGCGCGGCGCCGGTTGCCTCTGTAGAAGCTTTTAAGTCGCGGGGGCAGCCGTGGTGCGGTAGCAACGTTGAACGCGTGTAACGCGAGCATGTGACTGTCGGGGAGCAGGTATAACAGGGCGTATAAGAAACGCAGCGAACGATAGAGAGAGTGTTATCAGCAATGTTGGAGGCGGCGGAAAGTTTATAGCCGATACGTGCCGTTTATCGGACGCTATTCTGCATTTGGTTAATTAAACAGCGCGCTCAATCGCTCCCTGTAGTAGGTACCTACGTATAACTTAGTAGTCTTAGCCTCCGGGGGAACCAGCTCAGCTGAAGGAAGGCGGTCGAATAATTCCCGTCGAAAATACGCCATTCTTTTCTCAACGAATGTTGAGAGAACAAAAGAGCAGATTGTATTCAAAATTGCAGGAAATGAGGAACACTTCGGGTTTTTTGATAAAATATTCTTCGTGAAATGCAGAATTCACTCTAGAAACGGTGAAAATTACTGTATACAAAAAATATAGTTGGCATTGGTATTTTTTACCATGTTGTTTTCTTGCAGTTTTGAGTAACATCTGCTATTTTTCTTCGCTCCGTGTATCTTTTATCTTGTTTCGTAGGTTGCCAATATCTCGTGGCAAGATGAGTTCAATCTGAGCACGACCGCAGATGTACCTCGTGAGGTGACCTCTCGTGACGTTAGTTATCAACGAGTTTCAAGGGTCAGTAAACACGGATCGTGTATAAAGAAGCCAATAAACGAATACACGAATGAGAGTAAGCCATCTGATCTGCTTTACAAACTAATCGAATTAAAATCTCCAGTTTTATACTATGAACAACTGCGTCGAAGACGGAACCATCTTTCAACTTCTGTCTCATTGGGCAGCACTGAAAACAATTTGAAATCAAGCGTCATAAACCAGGCAACGCAGCAGCATGGTCCAAATTGTTGAATCAGCAGGTGGATGTGCAAATTGGTAAATGTTAAAACATTGAGAGCAGTGAACAATAAAGATGAGGTTGAAGACAAGTCGAAAGTTGAATCGCACGGCATTGGTAATCACGAAGGAAAAAAGTAACGGAGTTGTATGGTATGATCGAACAGTATGGCGTCTGATTGTGAGTTGCAGTAGCACAAACTGCAAAGTATGCATCAAGTGCACAGAGGCTGTGGAAGCAGCGGGGCAATTAACGCCTTTATGAGTCATTCGTGCCACCACGTAACACGAAAAAACAAAACAGGCAAACACCGTATTATACGTGCCTTACACTGTGTGCGTGAATGAAAATGACGACGATGTTTCAATCGTAGTATAAATATTTTGTTCTCATGGTATTTGGAGTCCGATAATTCGATCCTGCTAACGATCCGTCTCGAATATTTTTCTCTTATTCCATACCTGATCTCTTTTTACTTTTATTGCGTAGAATTTTTATTTGGCGTTCCCACACTTGCAGGTGGGCAGAAGATATCACGAGGGATTGCGCGCTGTAATTACTCAATTAGTAAATTTCACGGAATAATATATGCACGGTGATGGAGGATAGTTGAGTAACTGTGTAGTCGAGACTCGGAGGTGACTTTTAATTCCTTGGTTAATTAACGATAGGTATACACGCGGAATATTCTCCGTCTCCTCATTACCAACTATGAATCAGAAATGAACCGGGTACGCAGGAATTACAAGCCTCCGTCACTGGCTTACTACAATAACGGTAATCCTTCGTCAATTCGCAAGCGCATGGCCTTTCCACAGCGACTTTATCAAATCTTCCTGTTCCTATTTCCATTGAACAAAAAAAAAAAGATTAAAAAAAAATAGAATGGACGTGAGTTGAATACTGCAGTAAATAGTAAATAGAAAAAAAAATATATAATATTATCAGTGATCAGTGATGGAAACTTATAAAAAAAGGAAGCAAAGTTAATGGCGGAACACCGTCCCCTACATGCTCTGCAAACTGGCGTAGATTCTCTCCAAGATAAATAAAAATAGAAAGAAGAAGAAAAAAAAAAAACAGAAGTTTGAAATCACTGTGTGGAACGGCAAATCTCGTCGGCGATACTTCGCGAGAGGTGAGGGGAGGGAGGGAGGAAAGAGAGAGAGAAAGAAAGCAAAAAAAAAATGAATAGAAAAAACTCAAGCGTAGCACCTCTTGCTCTGGTTGATAGCACACACTTAACGGTAGCGCGGCGTTTCTTGGGGAGAAGCAATCCTACTTGGCCCTGGAACGGTGTGTGTGTGTGTGTGTGTACGTACGGCGGTGAGGTATCCTTATTAAATCGCGTGTGTTTGTCATTTTATCTGCCGTCTCATTACGAAGAAAGTTTGAGTTTACCCGGCGTTGCGAACCTAGATGGCCTTATTTCTTATATTTCACAGTGAATCACAACGCAACGTAACGTACGACGCTGCCAGGGCTGAAACAAGCCGCTCCGCGAGCTCCGCGAGCTCCGCGAGCTCCTCGCTTCCTTCGGATCACCGCTCTAGATCCCGCGATAAGAGTCAACACCATTTTAGCGGTTCCTTACACACCAGACATCTGCGCGTTTCCCCCGTAGGTAGGCAAGGTACGTACGTCGTACCTATCCTCGAAATGAGAACAACCCACGAGGATTTTCTCCGCAGGTGAATAAAGCATGTCTGCCGCGTAGTACAATAAACCACCTCCGCTGCAGCCACCCGCCGAGCAATGACTTAACTAGATTCTCCGAGCGTATACTCGCAGCGATATCACGAGTCGAGACCTCGCTATACCGGGTAGCATGAATCGGTCCTCCGAATACTTTTCGGAGAATTATCTTACCTCGCGATTCAAGCCGCGACCGCGTGTCACGTTCGTGTTTACCTCAGTCGCTAGGTACGCATCGAGATCGCAGTCAAGAGTCCGAAACGCGGTTGACGAGCAGCCGAAACTAACTCGAGGGTCAAGGGTCGACGGCGGATTGAAATTGGAAGAACTCACCGATCGAGGTTCGGATGGCGATGGTATTTTTTGTCGTCCCGCTCGTCGCATTCTTGTCGTCAGTCTCTCCTAGCTGAAGGTACTAGTAGGTACACGGCATCAGGTATCGACGGACGCAACCGAGTCGTCCAACGTTTCTGATAAACGGGCCGATCGCTTTTCCGTTTGTTTCTATTTTACTTGTTGCACCTACGTGCCCATCTTCTGCCGCGGTGTGTATAAAATACGGAAATACGACTGGGTACCCAACTCGACTCGACTCGACTCTACTCGACTCGCCTTTCATTCGAGAGGGAAGTACGACTCGCGTGATTTAAGAAGAACGGGACCATTTCGCCCCCTTGCTAGCCCTCGCCGCTCCAGGAGCCTCCGAGAGGTAGGTAGGTAGGTATAAGGTAAAAGGTATAAGGTACGAGGTAGGAGAGCTACGACGATCCGGCCTACGCCGCGCGGTGACTTGTGGAAATTTTTATCCGTCCATAAGAGTACTGCATCCAAGCGTAAGGCTCCGATTCCCTCTTTAACCTTCTTCGAATAAACACAGAATTTTAACCCGATTCTACGCGAGCCTTCCTCGCCGTCTGTAATTAAAATGAAGCCTCAACCGAGACGACTGGCAAAACGATCCTGCAACGATGCCGGTTACGCAATGCCGCCGTGAAGCGGTCATGTTTTTTTTTTCTTTTTTTATGACTTGAATTTAACATCGCAAAATATAGCCTCCGACATCGTGCTGGTGAGTCGCTTCGTCTTTCTGAAATCTGCGCAATTGCACTCTTACAACCGATAGATCATTGACGTGTATACCGAGAATCCGCACACTTTCAACTCTCGATCGAACATGAAATCTAACCTCGGGTAGCTGATAAGCAGCCTCTTTTACGTGTAAACGGGTGCAGATATATCGCGTATACTTGCACTATGCATCGTGCGTGTGCATATCTGTTATGTACCGCATACACACACGCGCAAGGTGTTCCGGAACGATGTGTTGTTCATAGGCGATATCGTCATGTCGATCTGAAGTCGTAAAAGTTGTACATAGGTAGGTAGGTATATGAATATGACTCCGGAAACGCTTTCTTGCAGGGTTCCACCGACAAGCTGTAACGTGTTTCTTAACTCTTTGATTAATTGTCTCCGCGGATCTTCGAGTTTTCGACGAAAAAGAATCCGCCGAGTGTAAAGTAAGGAAAATGACGGACTTGAGATTAGAAATTTTTAAATCCCTCCCGGCAGCATTTTCTTGCAGAACATGCTACGTGAAGCGAAATTAAAATAGATAGATACCTCGAAAGTGAAAATAAAGACAAATTGCGATACTGCACACAATTGCAAAAATATTCTAAAGATCAAATTGAGTTAGGTGTCTTTTGAATATTTTTGTTACGTGAAATATTTGTCTAATTAACGAATCAGAGTTGAATGCGACAAAAAATAAAAAAAAGTTCAGGCTCTTGAGGAAAAATGATGTTAGTTTGATTAATTATATAATATTAAATTATTGAAATACGTTGTCTGTTCACCGAAAGAATGTTCCCAATTATTTTTTTTTCCTTGGTTCACGAAACTAATATGTGATTTTATAACCTCTCGTCGCCACGATTTTGCACCGTGAAGTTTACTACGGTATCGTGACTCAAGTTTCGAACACTAAACGTAACAACCCCGCTATCACCGGACAATATTTTTCACAACATACGTATTTCCGGTATAACATGGTACTCTGAACCTTCGCTTACATCATGACCTATATCCGACCTAGATTAACTAGCATCGAGAACCTCGGCATCGTGCGGATGGAATTTAAAAACACCCTGTGGTTTAACACGGTATATAATTGCAAAGGTGCAGATCGAGGGGGGAGAGGAAGTGCCGTGATGGGATATTTGTACGTGTTGGAGTCGCGTTTGCGTGCCTGCAATGCCGACTGCGACTCCCCGGGTCTCGCGGGTTCAACAAAGTGTTAGTCAAGAGCCGTACCGGCGAACGTAGGGGGGCAGCGTCGGTGTCGTTGGTGGGTGTTGCTCGGCGTGGGTGTGTGGGTAGGGTTATTAGCCCAGAAAGCAAGGCCCCCACTTCCGGTGCAGGCACTTCAGTTCGAGAGTTTCTTAACCCTTCCCTCCGTGGCGGTCTGGCCTCTCGGTCACACATTGTGCTCGGGTCACAGGTGAGAGATTTAAGAGTCGCCTAGTCGTAGCGAGGCGCGTCGCTTCACTCGTGAAGGGAAGTAACTCGTGGGGAAATAAAATTCAGCTTATACGTGCCGACGTGCAGCCTTTCTATACACGCGCTACTAGGTATATACGCCCACAACGCGTCAGTGTCACTGTAACGTCATCTTTCCACCCTGAGACCAGCGGTTAATCTATGCCTGCAGGCGATCGCATCTTTCACCTCGTTCCAATTTTCTTCTCTCCCAACCACCATTCGATCAGTTCTCGTCCCTCTTCGCGGGGAATAAGGGATCGTTATTCCTCCGATTTCTTGTTTCATTTCGACTATTTTTAATACTTCAACTTTTTTATGCACGCGGTTCGCGTTACCCATGCTTGCACGATTGGAAAGTCTCCTCGCGTAATTTGGAGTCTGGAAAGTATATCGTATGTCTGTATGCTCGTGGAGGTGAGACGCAGTTGAGGGTTAACTCGCAGGGTAATGCTTCAGGAAATTAACAAGCGTTAAATATTGTTGTTCGCGTTCTTGTAACTGCGCTCACTGTCACGTTGTGCTTGCGACTGTGAAACGGTGCGGCGGCGGAGGCTTCCGAAGCCACTTTTGAGGAGCCAACGTGACGACGGATGATGCCTATACGTATAACCGCGACAACGGCAAACCAACGACCTTTGAGGTAGCGTGTAATCAGCGACGATTGAGTCAAAGATAACAGCCACCGATGGGACGTCTGTCGCGGTAACGATTCCGTGACTCTTCGGCTATCCGAGTCTTTATACGTTCGTCTTTTGAACCCCGGATGGGGGTGAGCAAATGAAACAAATGCAACAAACGTGTGACAAAGAATTAACCTGATCATTGATCATTGGGTATAAATTAATTTATGTCGCAGTGACAAATTCTGACAACACTAAAGATGATGGCGGAAGGTAAGTTGAAAGAGATCTATCGCAGAATTTATATCGTGTGATAGAGTTTATATATGAGGACGATCTCGCCAAACCGATTAGCATTTTCTACCTCAGGGACTGGCACGCTTTTGTTTTAGAGGTTACTACAATTTTTGTAACTTCCAATCTTCTCCGTGGTAAATTGACGGTGTTATCATTGCAGTAATTTTTACAGAAGAGTGTAATAATAACTTTGACAGAAAATAGTGCCAGTTCCTCAGTTTGTCAAGAGTTGCAATATATATATATATCAGATAAAAAGAAATTTCCGTGTAACCCTTAACGAATTATTGGCTTTTTTCGTCACCAATTTCTGGAATCGATTGTAAAATTGTAAGTATTAAGGGAAAATTCGATAATCTCTCGCGATATCCTCTCGAAGATGATACGCAGCTGATCAACTAATTAATAAAATAGTTCACAGCCTGTCCCAGCGATGTTTCTCCTTTCGAAATTCAAATTACCTGCACGCAATTAGCACCGCGTTCTCAACCCTTACGATTAGCTGCAGCAAAACGAGCCGTGCCGCTTGCGTTTCCCTGGCGTCGCGTTGAAATCACTGCGGCACCATCTTGCACCGTAGTTATATCTCCTCTCTAAGCTAATCCACATCCGTTCTCAGGAGTTTAACGTTAACGTTTTCCGGTTGTAACTTCGGAGGCTGGCAAGGCCTAAGAGAAAGCCTCCGCTTTGCCCGAATTCAATCGGCAAACACGCAGCAACAACAACAGGCGGTGAGATTCGCAAGGATCGGCATGTTCAAAGACGCGCTTCTGGGTAATTTTCATACGACTAAACGCGGTTTTCCACCACGACGTAAGAGGGTCACAGCTCCGGGTGGCGATGGTCCCTCGTGAATCCGAAGGCCTTCCCTCATCGCGTGTTCGCCGTTGAGGTCGCAAAGAAGGCATCAGCCGGCAACCAGGAGGCAGGCTCTCTACCCGGGCTCCGTTGTAAGTCAGCGCTCAGGATATTTCGTCATTTCCTGTTTCTCACGCGATACAATCTAAATTAGCAACGTTCGCTCGGATAGGCCTCCTCTCCTCCTTCGTGCTCGCATCTAAGAAAATTTCTTTTCCTATCCCGTGCGGATATACTATGAGTAGGTATAACAGCGGTGCACCTCCGACTCCCGGGCTTACACTCCCGATTCCTGCAAAAGTCGGATGCCACCACGGGTCGCATGTCGGAAATTTGTCACTCGAATGCTTTCCGCGGCTTGGACACGCTTCCGTGACATCCCCGATTGATTTTTCTCTCGATCTGTGCGTTAATGACGGTGGCGTGACGTGGTTTCCGGTAACGTCTCACGACGAGTTGAAAAATTTCATTCTCAATGTATGGTTGTACATTATGTACGATAGCGGGCGGGGAAATAGCGGGAGTTGTGAGAACGGTACTTGACTCGAACTTAACCGGATATACCGTGATTTTTATTTTTATTTTATTTTCAAATACGCGTTTCAACACGACACCCGCGTGTATGTACGGCATAACGAAACATGGCCGATATTTATACCCGCGCGTCGGGGGATTGCCGAGCGAATCGTTTCGTTCGCTTTTGGCTTAACTCGAGTCGCGGCGTTGTCGCGTGAAAATAAAAACGAAAACTGAGCTCGACATTAATTAACCGAATTCTCGTTCTCTGCTGCGGTTGGAACACTCGAAACTCACCAGTCATGCCGGGTTCCTTCAGCGCGAGTGTAGCTTTTTTATTTGTCCTACGTCATTAGCTGCCTGAAATATCGCTCGAGTAAGCGAACTTGATTAAAACAAACGTACTCTGTTTCGTACCGATTACGTACTCTTCGCTTCATCCGCCCAAGTAAGCCGCGAAAGAACCGACGGTTTCTCCGTTTTCAAACTGTAATCCTTACCCCGTAGAGGAGGAAGTAATCAAGAAAGATCAGACAGCAGGATGAATAATTCCCGAAATTCTCCGAGCTAGTCAGGGTTTATTTGCTCGGATTACCTAGCGCAATAGATGAAGTTACAAACTGAGAAAACGCGACGACGGAATGCTGCAATATTACTTCAATTTCCCAACGCAAGCTTGTCTTCATCAAACACCGGTAGATACGAAATGATAATTACAACAAACGAGTTGAATTAATTATCATACTATTTGTTCCGGTACAGAAGTAGTAGCAACAAAAAAAAAAAAAAGATCCAACAGAGCGATTGTGCCCCTCGTTTAATTTAGGGTATATAAAACGGGGCAACAGTACTGGAGAAATAACATTTTATGTACACTCGAAATGCCTGTCCTGAATTTTATCGTTAGATATTATGATACTGATACAGCTGCGTAACGAGCTGTAAAGAGTTGAAGCAAAGTTGTCGATCTCTGATTGCCAAAATAAATGGATCGCACGAATCGTTATGAATTTAAGCCTTAACTAGAATTTCAATCTCGTCTTGGTGACGTGATTTCGAAAACCGAAAGTTTTCGGTGCAACCCATTCGTTTGCTCGAATCACAATCTACTCTTCGGTAGGAGGACGGAAAGATATGTGAGCTGCATAGTAATCAATCGGATGTATCACGTTCTATTCTCGTTCAGAATACAGCTGCGGTACTCTACGTTAAATTTATTGGTTCGGGGTACCTGCCATGTGTACATGAGGTAAAATTTCGAAGTATTTTTTATTCCGAAGATACGCATCACGCGCCCTGCGCACGTGGGTTAAAATTGAATGAATTAACCGGCGAGTATTTGGAAGCAATATATAATGCAGCTGTGATTGTAGTCACAGTACTGAGATTAACTGCGTACATTTTATCGAAATCCAAATCGCGAGATCAATGAACATCTGTGCTCGTGTAAATGCCAGAGAATCTTACAGCAGGCAAGAAGAATCCTCTTGGAGAAAAAATGAAAATTATGAATCTCTAACGGGAGAGTTAAAATGCTGATGAGTTGGGAAAGGTAACGAGTCGTATAATCAGAGATTAACGAATAAAAGTCAGCAAGAACTACACGCAGCGGATGAATCGTTATCATAAAACTCCATTCCGCAAGCCTTCTTTCGAGATTCATTGCAGGAGTGAAATCAGTCTTCTGGAACCACACGACTGCTGTATACATGCGAAAATCAACGCTGGTTAACTTCGTGAATAATTTAACCCACCCTCGAGTCCGTAGACGCCGATTTCACGTCACAGGTCATTGACAATTACATATCTACGAGTATGTTCATTTTTTTCCTCAAAGTTTTATTACTTTCCTGAATTTCACCCATCAAACGGTGAAACGAGTGGACGGGGAAAGATTATCGTACTTCGATCATTTTCACCACGCCATAGCGTTGATGAGATTGCACACGCTAGTCGTTTCGAGTCAAAGAAACTAATTGTAAGTGTTTGTAGATGTACGTCTAGAATAGAAAATAAAGCTTATTTCTGGTGTTGGGATGACAACGATTGAGACTGCAGGTACACTGTATTGAAGGGTGAATCTAATACTTATTATGATAATAGCAAGATAAGCTCTAGTGTAAGTAATAACGCGCATCAAGAGCATTGGTCGTCTCTTGACACTCACAGAGAGCACAGATCTCTCAATGAAAGCACTGGGCTCTCAACTACCACATAGCAAATTGGTCTCTAAAAGAAAGCACTGGACTCCAATGAGAGCACTGGACTCTCAAACTAAATAAAAATGGACAGAAATAAAAGTAACTAAATGAAAATAACATAAATTATCTGGGTTGAACTCACGGTTGAAATGGAAGGAAAGCCTCGTAATTGAAAAAAAAAGGCTAACCAAAAAAAGATAGCCGGGATTGAATATAATGGTAAACGCCGATAGCAAATCGCGTGTAGCTCCAGATCGTACAACCGCACTCGCCGACCACCGAATACAGAATGATATCTGAGCTACATTTCGTCGTTCAAAAGCCGGATTACCGATTGTTGTCATGCGATCGATGTTGGTGATCGTTAGGGCGTTGTTATGGTCGGGCGGTCAACTGGTCTCTAATACATGGATTCAGAAACAAAACCTTGACGTGGACTGAGTTTGCTTCCAAATCCAAACAGTAAACATACTAGGAAATACAGATTTACCAAGATGAGGATTGTTTCAATTTTTCATTGGGTGATTGTGCTTGATTGGGTAAAATTAATCGATAATCTCACAATCGAACACAATAGTATCACAGAGAAAAAGAATCGGTTAAATCTGCTAAGTTAAAAACGTAAAGATTCAGTTCTCACGGCAAGTGAACATTAGTTGATGTGATTGAAAATTTGTCGGCTTAAATACGTTAATGATTGAATCAACTAGTGGTTAGTTGCATCGATCAAATTTCGATTTCACCATTCACGATCGCTGATTTAGTTGATTGGACTGTTTCTTTTTTTTTCTGCGTATAAATTTGACGTAAGAATTACGTATAGAGAAAATCAGTACGAATTCCGAAAATGAACGGGTACAGCATTTCGTATATCCTCATCAATGCAGAGATACTAATTCTAAAATACTACGATTTCATGTGAAAAGTAGACAGCGAACCAAAGAAGCTGAAGCTAGAGCCAGAATTGTCAGCCAAACGTTCCAATGTTCAAATTCAAATAAGGTAGTGAATACCGAAAACCAAATTTTGTGAAATACCTCGAATCCCCAATACTTTTATAGAATTATGAGTATAAAACTAAACTGCATTTTTCTATTTCAAATAACGATTCAACCCGTTTGGCTGCTAGCTTCAGCTCCGTACCGACTCATGCAATAGAGATGTAAAGAAAGCATCCCCCGCGACCTTTCTGTCCCTTCTCTCCGAAATCGCAGCACCGTAATCAATGTTACGAATCATTCTGCTCCATCCAACATTTCTCCCATCATGCATCTCTGATTCGACAAGTGTCAGAGGGGTATAGGTATCGCAGATCTAGGCAGTGGTCGGGTGTTCCCGGCAGCGATTCCAACAAATTAGCACCGAGCGTTTTTCTTCCCGCGCTCCGCTGCGCTCGGTTCTCCGCTTCTCTGGTCGCACCGCGCGGTGAAAACGCGGCGTTCGCCGCTCCCCGACCTCTGTCCGTACAATCGGCGATCGGCAATCGGCGGTCGAGCGCATAGCTCCACCTCTCTGGTCCGCGGTACAGGGGGTCTCTCACTCTATCTATTTCTCTCTCTCTGTCTCTCTCTCTCTATCTCTGTCTCTCTCTTTATTTCTCTCGCTCATTCCGTTCCTCAGCTTATCTTTTTATCTCTCTCTCTCTCTCTCTCTCTCTCTCTCTCTCTCTCTCTCCCTCTTACTATCTCTCCGAGAAGATAATTTTTGCCACGTATTTGCAAACTGAATAATAAATACGGGCATACGAGGGCTGTACAGTTCCGCCTTCACGCAGCGCGGATTGGTCCCTAACCGAGGCGAGGGGACGGCGTCCCCCGGAGTCCGCGTTCACGGTTCTCTCGAAGCGTTCGCCGCACAGGTGAGGAGGCCTCAGCCGAGGATAGGCACGCGGGTACCGGTCCTCAGCTCGCCAACGGACCCGGGGCCTCATCTCATCTCGCTTCTACCCGCGAAGCACCGCTCGGCCGAACGCAAAGCGTCGCTGGACGATGCGGGATCCCTTATTTTCCTACCCTGCATCCCGTGAAGCCGATGCTCTAGCGGCCAAAGTCAGCAGCCAAATGCAATAAGCTTGTTGTAAATAGGATAATTCGGCAAGGCTTGACGGCTGAGATTCTCTCAGAGTTTCAACTTACTGCTTTATTTTAACGGGAACAGATAGTTTCGATGCTAAGTCTGGCTACTAGCTTCAGCTTCATCTGCATCCCCCTGCAGCCCAAGTACCCAGGCAACTGCCCACGAATCGAGGTATTGAGACGAGAAAATGAATCATCGATAGCGATTATGCACTGATTGTGAGAAACATTCCGTTTATTATATTTTATGTTAATTTGTATATTGTAAATTTTAGTACAATTGGTACAGTAACGATTCAAGTATTGTTGGAATTACAAGAAAATCCGGTACAAGCGTAGCTGTTCGGTTTAATTATAGTTGTCAATATATGTACTACATTTTCTCGTTATTGCAATATTAAATCTATTTGTTTAGTTTGTTACATTTTTTCGGTTCAATAACGCCTCAACATCAATTTATTCTTGCACCAACATCAAGTCATCGCAATAGTTACGAGGAAACAAAGTACGAGTGACCATAACCTTCAAAAATAGTAACGCATACTAATTTTTTAACCGCACCTACAAAATTTACTTTTATTCTTTACGTACAACTAAATTTTTCATTCGTGGTGAAAATGAAAGTGCTTACGGACTGTGTAGATACCACAATTAGATATTCTTCTCGGTGAATTTACTCCATGGAACGATTACGTTGGACTCGATTCAGCTGCACCTGTTGTTGTTGGAATTATTGTAGAAAACATGCTAACGAGGATTTTTCAGAGAAAAAACATTCCTGTCCGATACGAAAACAACTATGTAACAATATTGTTTATAAAATTCTTTTTGCTTGTCTTCTGCGTCAATATTTTCTGAAAATCAAGCGTTCGATATTCAGCTTTTATTCTCGAGCCTATGCTACAGACATTCAAATTGACGATCTTCACTCGCAACTGGACGTTGATCAATTATAAGATTCGGTCTTCTCCGTGACCCGAACTGCGAAAATAAGTGTTTGTACGATTCGAACACAATTGCAGCCTCCAAAGAAAACGAATTTTACAGGTGAGACGTAGGGTATAAGATATACCATTTTTGGCCACATTAGCACTAGATGTGGCCATCAGTAATTCATTTTTGGCCATATCCATTTTGATGAGTTCAAACAATTGAGTGGTCAAAAGTTTCACTCATATTTACTGTAGACGATGTTTTTGTGCTAAAATCAATATTTCAATAGAATTTTAGTGTCAAAAACAATTGGGACGGCTTACATGATTGGCTGAAAATGATGCCCTGGCCGGGAACGGCGCATCCCTTACAAGATGAAGTCGGACCTTCGTTAAATACAGCAACCTGTATTTTGCAATTCTCACTTTTATTGAGTAATGAAATCTCTTAGTACTTTGAGAAATGATAGAGCTTATGATTGTGGTTGTGAGTTGAATAAGAAATGTTTGTTAAATTAACGAAGGCACGGCACCATTTGTAGATATTTTTCACTTGATTTGAATTTATCGTACGTTACTGCAACTGAATCAAATATTTTTTGCATATTGTCATAAATTATGCACAGTTTCTTTAGTCGACCCACAAGCACAATCTTAAGCCGTATCATTTCTGAAAGTATGCAGAGATTCATTACTCAGAAAAAATAATAATTTTAAAACAGGATCTACCGTATTTGACGGAAGTCCGACATCCCCTTAAACTTTGTGCTCTAACAGCGACATTCGCGCCGAAAAATAAGAGCTGATGTGATAACTATTTGACAACGTGGTACGAGCCAAGCGTGAAAAAAAAAATTACCAACATTTGGATTTTCAAGCAATTTTTCAATATTTTGATGTTGATTTGAAATTGGTTACGATACTTTTGAAAAGTTAGTATGGATTCACCATAAAAGTAATTCCGAAAGCGTAAGATCTTGTTCCGTTATTAGAATAGTGTTTAAATCTCGAAAATGTCGGGCTGATATTGAGGGAACTTGTTCGAAGTGATCAGGAAAATAAAAATCAAAATAATGTAATGACTTATCGACACCAGAGGCGTAGCTTCTACCAAAGTTGGCTTTTGAATAAGCCTGAGCATTTCTGTTTACTAATGATGCATGTAATACGCGAAGTAAATAGTATACCTACACTAGCATACAGTCTAGAAATATTTCAATAACCTGCATCACCATTTAGATAAAAAAAAATTGATCTTTGGTTCCATGGAAATTCGGAGAATATGACGTCATTGTTGAACTTATTTCTATTTTTGCGATTCCACGCACTTAACTTCTTTGATTATTTCATTGCAGCTACATGCCGGCGTACTTATAATCCGTTTACAGATGCGGAGGTAGCCGTTGTGTACGGAGTATATCACGTTAATGACTGGCAAGTTAACCTTACGTGCTTGTAACGTGACGACTAGCGTTATCAGAATACCTAGCGATACCTCGAGGTCGCTTCGTTTTCCACGTTTGCCGCCGATGCAAATCGTTGTGCGAAGGCACGTTCAAGTTTATCCGACAGCGAGGAATTAATTAATTAATTATTTAAAAACAAATCAACATTTCGATGGTTAAATTTGCATGTAGTTCATTTGAAACCGAAGGTATTGTTTTGAGTGTTCGAATATAATTCCTGATAATTTGTAATAATTGAATTGCTGTTTTGGATATGGCTGTAATTTTAAACTATTCGATTATGGAGAAAGACCTGTGTGAACGTCGAAGAATTACTTTTGAAACTACACAACTTGGGCTGTGGGCTATTGGTAAAATGAACTTTTGCATATAATGTATAATTGCAACTTCACTACGTTTTTTTTTCTGTTTTAGTGTTCCGTACCTACAAAGGAAAAAACGGAACCCTGATGAACTCGTTTGTTGTCCGTTTGTCAAGCCCCTTTTTCTCAGGAACGGGCAGAGGTATCAAGTTGAAATTAATATCAAATACTGAGGTCTACGGTCCCTTCGAGGTGTAAAAACTTCAACCTTCTAAGTCAACGCAATCAAAAGATACGGTTATTTATGTTACATATTTTGATACTCGCAAACTCAGTCATCAAAACCTATAGGGGAATTCCCGTTGACTTAGAATCACAAAATTTAGAGAGAAGTCACGTCTCATAGCACAAGTAAAGCAAAAAGTCCGAAAATAGTTAATTTGTAGTTGTATCACATAGAAAAAAAAATAATCAAATTCGTACGGAACCCTCAGGCCGCGAGTCCCACTCGCACTTTTCCGGCCTTTTTTTGGATGGAAAAAAAGGACTTTAATTTTATTCATATTCGAAAATTGAATTATGGTATGGTGATGGGATTTCGCGAATGAATATTATAATCTACATCCGAATATGAGTACAAGATTTATTTCTTTTGCAGTTTTCGTATATAGCCTCTGATAATATGTGATGGTGCTCAGCCACTTTATCGAATGTGTCTCGATCGAAATAAACATTGTTATTTCTAAAAAGAATCAGTGAAATATCTCGAAAGAATGATAAAAAAAAACAGCAAAAACTTTGTGTGCTTCTCGAATGTCTATTCTGAAAATACGAGTAACTGTTTCATTGAAAAATAATTCGCATCCTACCACAGAAAAAATGTAATACGAAATTCTTTCTACGTGGTGTAAATTAGAATTTAAAAAATAGTAATTTATATGTTGCGCGTATTCGTTCTACGTGGTGAAAATTAGAATTTAAAAAATAGTAATTGATATGTTGCGCGTATTCGAGTGTATTACTACTATAAACACCCGACTAATATAATTGATTTGATAGCAAAAATATACGTTATATCGTTATCGCTAATAAAATAATTACCGCTCTTCAAAATGAATGCAAATAAACGTTGATGAGCAAATAATGAAAACAAGGCCAAGGTAAAACTACGAATTTAACGCGCGAAACTCGATACGCTAATTATAAGAGTGTGGAAATTCGTGACAGCTCGTCAAGCAAGAACCATAACCTCCGATTTTCACACCTGGATCCGTATCACGATAAATACCAGAAGACTTCAACATTCGGTGCGAAAAAGGTTGAAACTAATAAGAGCCAGTAGTTCAAGAGTTGGAAAATTTTCTCCTGCACCGATCGCTGATCACTCGGTTGTCCAATGTGTAACTATTACACGAATGGAACAGGCGTTCGGTCGAGTCTCGTCAAACCTGAGGTCGTAGATGGAGGAAGGGAGGGAGAGAGACAAATCCGCGAAGGGCTGACCCATCGTGCCAAGGCGATATTGCGAGGACAAGGGTCAGAGGTGAGGCTTCCCCTAGGCGGAATGGCCAGGTGCGTTCTCCTTGTGCGCGGACTGTGGCTGCGCGGCGCGGCGCGGCGCGACGCGGCGAGACGGGGCCCAAGGGCCCCGGGGTCCCGCCCGCACAGCAGTGCAGTCGACGGTTTGCCGATCCCGAGACACGAGTCATCGACGCTCATGCCTCCCGCTCACCTGAAAGTCGACGGTCCTCGCTCAGCGTTCAGTCGGTTCAAGTCGTGCACCACGAAGCACAGAGCCAGCCGGACAGCAGCGCACGTTATCGGTCGCAAACCGATGACAGCGGTATATTTCCGTCCGTAAAACCGCGAAGAAGAAGAATATAATCGACGAACATATCCGGTCGCCGGTCGGCCGATCGTTTGTGGGGAGCGGAGTGTCGGTTGGTGTTCAATTTTACGTAAATACATATACGAGTAGTCACGTAACTATACATATATAAGTATACATTGCAGCAGTGTGGTGCCGATTCGCCGATCGCCGATCGCCGATCGATCTATTGTTATGTCATACTCCCACGCGCCACGTACCTTGTGCTGCTGACGGGCGTTGCACAAGGGACCGACATTTCCGCAAAAGTTTAAACAATTTAAAACCGCGCGCTTCGAGAAATCGGCAGGGTATATTTTATATTATTCTGCAATCGGTCGTCTGCTGGGATATCGCAAGCCGGAATTCGAGCCACGGTTTTTTGGTTCGACAGCTCGCGCTAAAACTCAAGGCGAATTTATGTACCGAGGTGTGTGACGTTTTTGAAAGGTGCGCAACCGGGACTGAGATATATAGCGTTGACTTGTCAAGGTAGAACAGCGGATCTCTTGGTACATACGTATATTAAACTGTTGTACGCCGCACGGCGCGCCGTATTACGTATACGTACCTGTAATTCGACTACGAATTATAAATCGTTTGTTAAAAATATCATTGAATTAAACGTAACTGCCTAAATCGTGCCTTCGGTATAAACCTAAATATCCGTACAATATACGAGTGCAATGTAACTGATTGTTGTATACAGAATGATAGTGTGACGCTTATTTCGTATTTCAAACGAGTACGTAATATAAACAGATCTCGGCCTCTTGATGGCCCGTTAATTTTGTATAATACTTATACGTGGTGATAAAGTAAAATATTGATCAAGACGCAGAGCGAGACTTTGGAATCTTTTTAAAAAATAAAGTGATATCAAGCAATATTCTTTCAGAGACAAATATCTCAAGTAAGTTTCAACCATTCGCCAGAGATGTGCATAACTATAACTGTGTCCGATTGAATAAAATCGGTGCCCCTGACCGGGCTGTGGTTCCAATTATTAGATATATCCTTTGCCCTCGATCGATTTCGATCGCTGGCGACGGCGATAAGGCCCGCGATCGAACCAGCGGGGAAAAAAGGATAATAAAAAAAGAAACAGATCTTGAAAAGAAAAACAAAGCAAAAAGAAAACCGCACGAAATCGGTAATGCGACCCAGTTTAAGGGAACCCAGCGTCACCACAGAGCGTCTACAGTACACGGACAGAGTATAGCAATCCGTGACTCATTTAGAAGAGTCGAAACAATGCCGATCTCTGTACGAGAAATCGAAAATCTAGTACAGATCGAGTAACTCGGGGACTCCGAAGGCCTTGTTCTTTCGATGGAGCCAAATCTGCCGAGTCCTTTGTCGGTTACACTTTCCAATAAATTCAGCCCCGACGATTGATTTCTAAACTAATAATTACCCGTACTTCAAGCCTTCGTCACTGTTATCCGGGCGATAATTAATAATCGAGACACTAAACGCCGCTCGCGGTAGTTCAGGGTATGTGGCGAAATCGATTTGCAAAATTTCGCCATACTTACCGTTGCAGCCGTTGTGAATCTCTTCGAGATAACATCCACTTTATCATACCGAGTCACACTCGCTGCAGAAATCGGCTGCAGGCGTAGTTTTTCTCACGTCTTATTTCTTCCATTTTTATTTTTTTCATCACATGGCTGTTGAAGGAAATCAATCGTTTTATTTTAAAAACTAAATGAATGGTTAAACGCTCGATTAACGTCACATGCAAAACTTGTGAGCCTGTTTTTGTCAAGTTAAAAAGAAACGCTGCGACGGGCGTGAGGAAAACATCTCGTTTTTATCATTCTTTCTGCAGACAAGCATGGTACATAATATATGCTACGCGGTTACCGGTTAAAAAGTTGATCGGTAAATCGATCCACGATTTACATACGACGACACATCATTTTTCTTTCGAAGGAGCAGCCGTTTCGTTGAAAAAAGAAAAAAAAAAAAACTGAAGCAGCCGAAATTGAATGGCTGCACCGCGAATGGAAATTGTTCGTCTAACTAAAGTTCGAATCCGCAAAGGTGTAGAATAGTTACTCGAAACAGACGAGACGGAGCTCGTGTGAGTTTACAACGGTCGCGTACCGATTTATATTATTGTTGAGGTAAAAAAAAACAGCCGTCCACCTTTAACCGTGGCAGTGCCAAGCTTGAAGCAGCCTGAACGCGGCAATACGATACGATACTCCTGCCGAGATACACCTACACCTCCATTACGTAATACGGTATTCGCAAGAATAACGTATTTACGCGTGATGCAGATTCATCTGCGGTACAGAAGCGACGCGCAAAAGTGTCCAACTTGCCGCATCGCGAGCGGCGATGTAAAAATACGTGGTTAGAAGCACGATTGTACACGTAAAGTTCACACCACTCTGAATTATACTGATTCGTAAAACGCAACACGTAACATATAGTATAAACGAATGATATAACGATAATATCAGATCGATACGTGATAGCCGACATCGTTATCGAGCCACCTTCGTGGATGACGCGACGAGAAAGGATGCGCTTAAAGCACGTCGTGAGGAATGCTTGGGTGTCGCGTAACTTTGACCAGTGACAAAATAAATTAAGAGTTGAAAAAAGAAAACGCCAAACAATATTTCGCGAAACGTTCGCTCATATTTTCGATTGATTATGTTGTACGCTCTGTATCAGCGGAGCTATTATCGTAACTTCGGTATGGTATCGTCGAATTCTCGCAAATTTACTTGAGAATGCACGTAATAAGTTCACATACCCACCTATAACCGCTTCGCGACATTCAAATTCAAATGTACATCGCAATTTTTCGACCATCATACGGAGTAGGTAACGCAACGATTGTAGCTTCTAGTCTGGGTGGACAAGTTTTCTTCTTCTTATTTTATTCCTTTGCGTTTGCAAGCTTTCTATTTGTGATATAACGATTGATCAATATTTTACGGCAGCTGCTCGTGTATCTACGCGTTGTATAGATTTGATCGCCGATTCTTGTTCGGCTGTTATACGTGCGCTTAATTGGCTTCTGCGTACGGGATAGTGATTATTATTCCAAGGCGCCAACAACAAATGTTTACTATTGAATCTAGGCAAGAAAACGACGCTACCAGTCCAATGACTTCGTCACTTTTGACAACGAATTAAAAACCATCGAACGTTTATCAGTGAATATCAGTACAACACGTGTTGTTATAATACGGTGAAAGGTTCGATTTTAAACCTAAACTGACGATAAATTTAAAGCTATATTAATTATTTCACAGGTAAAGAAAATTGATCACCGTTAAAGAAATACCAAAACGTATCATCGTTTCAAGTGCAGATACTCAAATCAAGAGAAGAAATTTGAAAGAGTGACATGTGTGTTATATTCGGGACGATGTCGCGAAGGTAGAGGTGAAGTTTCAGTGAACAAAGATCACGACTCGATGTTGTAAACTGTTCCCCAGTGATATTTTTTCACCCAATATTAATCGCTTGTGCAGCGATTTAAATACGCGGTCCGTAATCACCGGCTATAATAACCAAAGAGCGAATCCGGTGGCGCGGCTACGATTCGCGCCGTGAAATGACACGGTTTATACGTAATAATAAGTGCAGCAGCGATGAGGACAAAAACGATATTGTAATAAAAAAGTGTATAAACTTGTGAAATGGATGGTACGTCACGGAAAAGCGAAGCAGTCTTAATATATGGATGCCCATGGGTGGAATTTGGCCGAAATGTGCCAGCGCTACCATCAAGCTGTCCCCGCCGTCCAAAATTCTTCGACAGCTAGAGACGCCGCGGCCGCCATTGTGGGCGCACCCGTCTCGACGCACCTCGAACAGGCCAGCCCTTCTTACACGCACTACACGTAAGAGATATTTAATTGCCTCAATAATGCGCATCGGATAAACGGCTAAAAATTATTCCAACCGTAAACTGCCCCGAAAATTTTCAGACTAAAGTTACAAGTACGGATGTTGAATTTTTCAGGCCCCCTCTGTACGCGCGAGATTATTCTCACCGGGATCGATTGAATTGAAAAACCGATTCCTGGCACGTAATTTTATATAGCGAATTGGAATTACCGCAAGCCTCCAATTTTTATGGGTATAGAAACAGTTCTATACAACGTATATTAAGTTGCGTTGTAGACGAAATACCATAATTAACAATCAGATCACGGTCACCGTTAAACTGCCCATCGTAATTTATTACAGATGATCCAAAAGCTCGGACGACTCTCGTCTGATTCTTGCTTGTATACATCTTAATCTGCAAAAACAGAATTGAGTTATCGTTGAATAATGGTAACTCGAAAGATCCATGAGCGATACTCTCTCTTTCTCTCTCTCTCTCTCTTCTGTCCATGTCTGCCTGTGCAATTGCAGAATTTCATTAGACCGTCGGGCCGGTCAGCGGACGACAATTATCGCGAGTGACCTTAAATTTTTACCGAAGAAGGATTTCGATGTCAAGAGAAATCGAACTTGATTACCAAATTATAATGTCATTGTGCTTTCGTCCCATTTGTACGTTGCCACGTGTATACATATATCTATATATATATGTATACATATATATATGCATATAACGTTGTTGCTGCTGATGATGCAGAAGCGTTGAATCAATCAGTAATGTACCTCTCGATTAAATTATCACTTTCTAATTTCAATCGAATCCTTATACGAGATGATTCAAGGAATTTTCAACGTCGTATCCAGGGACGAAACGCACCGCCATTTTGGAGAACGGTCTCGCCGACCGAGAGCCAGACGCTGACTCGAAATATATTTCCATACGCACTCGAGCCGCGCGTCACGTTTTTGTTATGAATATCAATTATGAGAATAATTATCGCTGCCTCGATAAATGCCCGAGTGAACAGGCTTCTACGGACGGTCGATCGATGACGTTGTTTCACAATTAGACTGAAAAATTTCCGTAAACGATACAATATCAGTATTTGACTTGAAAAAGTTTTTTTTATCATAAGAAATTGTAATCAGTATTAAAGCCTACGAAGGGACGTTGAGAAATCGCGTATCAAGTTGGGGGGATGAATTTCGAAAATCTGGTGCCGTTTCACTTTCGTGACTTTGATTGATTAATCTTCGTGTCTGCGAGGGTACTTGATAAATAATTACCCAAAGGTTTCCTCACTTCATCATTTATAACGTGAAAACCACACTTTCTCCCCGCAACATATCAATCAGGGTGTAAAATTTGCATTCAACATTCAGCGAAGTAGGCAGGGCTAAGATTTTCCAGCTCGAAATTTAAACAAACAACGGACAAGGAATCGCCCATTTTTCATCGAGGAAAGTAAAGATTAGGTCAAACAAGGTTAACGTGGTTCGAGAAGTTATCACGGCTAGAGTTGTGTGGCTTTAGGTATCAGTAGGTACATATTAATAACAACACAGCGAATTAGGGATAAGTATACACGATACGGAGGGTAAGCTATAATCCTGTTATTAGTTCACCGATTAACGGAGATGATCTCAAGGCAAATTGGAGGGGCGGGTCTAGGATACCGGCGTCGAGCTTTCGACTTCGGTTAAAGCGTAATCGGCAATCGCGGGGCTCTGCATGGGCGTTGTTTGTGCGGGGGTTGAAGTTTTCTTCGCGTTACGTAGCCTCTCGCTATCTCGATCCCTGCTGCTCCTCGCGAGGCTTTCATTTCTCAATAATACCTGCTCGTTGTATAATAAAATTGTCAATTCAACAAGTTGAAAATAGCGGACTACACGGAGAAGTTTTTTTCCGGTTGAAATGTTTTACGCCAACTCCGGCAGCTAAGCTCTGGCATAGGATTGATTGTTTTTAACTATATTCATTTTTCTTATGTGCAAGTATTTTCAACATGCAGAGCGTCATATAAACCATGGAGAAAAATTTGTAGCAGCCATTGCTGTACGTTTTGAAACGATAGCGACACGTAATGATCTTCAAAATTATTAATAATTCATACTGTGAAAAAGTTTCTTTTGTTTCGCAAACTCGTTTGAGAGTGGAGATAATCGCAATCTGTTATATCACGTAAGTTCGGATCGTTTGTAAGTATAACACCTATTAATTGCTGCGGGCAAAGTTGTATACAATACGTATGGTAAAACTTCTAGATCGAGAAAGAAATGAAGATTTTTTTCTACAAGTTATTGCCAATTTCACAAGAACAGCTGTCAATTACCTTTGCTGACTGGATCACAGACTTTTGATACGATGCAAATGCATAATTTCAAATTCACCTATGAACATATTCAATGCTGTAAACACGGTACAAACTTACGTAAACAGATAGACAGACAAGCAATATCGTGAAGCAATTATCTCAAAGACAATTTAACCGTCGTGTGTCTGGGCAATAGGAAAATTTTTGTTATACTATACGAATGTCAGTTTTGAAGAACTTCCAGAGGTGTCTGCTTAGGCATTATGACCAAGCTCAACTTGACCTGTAGAATCCTGCCAGAAACCCCGCGGTATTGTTTAAAAAGCGATTTCGTCTCCGTGCACGTCGCGCACACATCCGACGAAAATTGTCTTCATTAGAAATGTTCCGGTCTGTTCCATCCGGTGACCACGGCCGTCGCACGGAACACGAACAGTTCGCATACACAGACCGGTAATTCCATACCGCACCTTCGTAACCTAAATTCATATTCGAAATTGCATTCTGCAATTTCGTTTCACGGCTACGCGAATTTTTGACTGATATAATCAGTCCACGTTCTTTTCTCCGGTCTGAGAGGACTCGAGGAATTCTTTATGCAGAAATTATTTCGCGAGCTCTGATTCGGAAGAAATACGTGAAGGAATCGAAACGAAACAACGACGTGGGGTGAGATGATTGGGGGATTTGAACGATTGACGCGGATTGACGGCTCGCCTACTTCGCGAGCTAATGAATGCGATCCTAGGCTCGTTAAGGGATAATCGAAGAGAAGAATTGAGCGATTAAAAAAAAAAAAGAGAGAAAAAAAATGGCACTTACAGCCTTTTCAAATTATCCTCTTCAACTGCAGGAACTCCCTGGTCGAGTCTGCAGCTGAAAGAACGAACCGTTTGCTCCCTCTCCGGGTAAAAGCGTCTCCTTAAGTGCGACTCGAACTTGGCAAAGGATGATCGAATTGCTATGGAGTGCCGCTTGATATTAGCGTGAAAATTAGCATTTGCTGTGGGTGATGAATTTTGAACGAGCTTCGCGGCTTGCGCCTCTGGTCGCGAGAAACGTTGCCGGCTCAATTTCAAAACATCGATTATATTATCCGCAAGGAATCAATAATTCCTCGAACCACACGCTGTGTACCTCGGCTGAGTTTCCGACAAGCTGATTCTCGGTATCTCCTACTCAAACCGGGAATAAAAGACGAGCTGCTGCTTATTGACAATATTGCCGCTTGAAATTCTTCGGAAAATCATTCGACACCGCGTCAAACTCAATTTCCACAGAAGTGTTATTCCGGCTCAAATTGTGTTCGAAGTAAGGGGCCATACTTAAATTACGTAACAAACGTAAGGGAGGGGGGGGGGTCAGACTCGATTGTTACACTTTGTTACGATACGGGGGAGGGGGTCTTTTGATGCTTGTACGTAATTTTTTGAATTGAATGTAAAATTTTTTGATAATTAATAAAAAAATTCAAACTGAATTCCCGCGCCAGATTCTGTTATAGCCAAACCTTTAACATTTTGAAACTAGCGCGCTGCGGTAGCTCTTGGCATTAGATCACTCAACTTACAGTAATTAAAACACTTAATAATTAATTAATAATTAATAAATAGAAGAATAATGAAAAATACAAATGATTTTAATAAAATTTTATGCTATTTCGTTATTTGATTCCGAAAAATTACGTACAATTTGGGACGGGGGGGGGGGGGGGGGTTGACATTTTGTTATGATCTGTTACACAGGGGGGGTAGGGGTTGAAAAGTTCTTCAAATTCCGTTACGTAATTTAAGTACGGCCCCTAACGTCCTGAACTTACGTCGCCTCCTGTACCCCTGACGCTAGTTACGCTTCAAATTCCAATGCTCTCCTCATCGATAAATTCGTACGCTACGGTTGAAAACCTAAGCTATTTACTCGTGGTGGAATTGCTCACGCGCTAGTTCTTTCCTCGTCAAAAAGACTGACGGAGAAGGATATTAATCACTGTTAAAAAAGGTTAGAGGCGTGGAGTGGAAATAATTTCTTTGCGAACAGACCGTGTATAAGAAGTGCGGATACGTGATAGGTCTATAATTCAATCACCGAGGTGGTCTGCAGTCCGTTCCCGCAATAAGTGAAAGATTCCGTACGGTAGAAGGTTGAATATTAAAATTCCAAAGGCGAAACCAGACGACATTTCGCCGTCGGATTTTAACAGTTGGAATTCGAGGCCCCGTCTATATTATACCGAGAAAAAAACCTCATCGCGACGTCGCCGTAGCGATGCAGCTCTTTAATTCGGTGACTGGCCAAACCGCGATTGTGAATCACAATATAATAGCTAGAAAATCCTCCTGTTTAACGATCCGCGTGTTTGAACGCAATGTCAATACGAATACCGCAGAAGGAAGCGTCTGAAAATTTGCATGACATACACTGGTTTGCTTCGCGGAATACTTACAGCCGCGTTTCAGTCTAACCAACCATTGTCGGTTCAGCGTTGCACTTTGAACGAGATCCGAAGCATCGCGAGACGCCCTCTGGTGGCAAAAAATATACCAACTTTACCAAGGGAGTCATATTTAATTATAAAAGTCTTCTTTTATCATGCTTTTCACCGCTTCTCGCCTCAAGTTAACAAAATAGAAACCTAGCAGCTTGCACGAAGTTTTCGGCGCTCTGAAGTTCGCGTAATTTGCTCCGAATGATCAGCTGATCCTCCTGTTTTCAACGCCATGTTGATAAGCCACGCCCCATACGTGGGTTCCGAAAGTTTTTACCTTTTTACCTGCACCCGAATATTTTCGTTCAATGAAACTCCGGAAGCCTTTGTTTCGACCGCTGTTCAATCGTAAATCTAATGCGGTATTCGTTAACGACTTTTCGCTCGGTGCAATGGTGGAGCTTTATTTACAGTGAAAATATTCGAAACCGCACGCTTCTTAACAGCAGCGATATCGATTCAAACGAACGGCTTTCCATTCCTGATTCTGAAATCCTCCAGCACCGCAGTCGCCATATTGCGGTTGCTGCTTGCTGTCGATGCGTTTTCTTCTTCTTATATTTTATCTCCAACACCGAATTGACATCGCTTACCAAACAAAAACTATCTAAAACATTACGGTGATGCGAATTTCAGCTTCTTTAATCTTCGCGACACCGCTCGGCTTTTCTTCGGATATACTGACAGACTTCAAATCTGTGAAATTACAGGGTTATTATACATCGAAATTAGGTTCGAAGTACTTACGAGTATTGTCGGTTCGTTAACCCGAAAATTGCACGTCATGTCTTAGCGGAATTTCGATCGTGTCTATATTTGCAGCGTTCGTCGACCGATGCAAATGGTCATTCTAAATAATCGAAGACTGGAAAATCATACGATTGACCCTGTCTTCGCATTCCAGTAGAAAATTAAATTTATTTCTGAAACGTATATCATGAATAAAGCTGCTGCCGATTAGCGTCAAGCCGCAATCGCGGTAAGAAAGTGATAATAATAGTAGTTATAAAATATTTCGTCACAGCTGTTGAACAATTACTCGATAACATAACGCCAACGCAACCATTAAAGGTTAATAATTTTTATACAAATTGTCAGATTTACATTTTCTGTTACTGAACTCAAAACAAAGTTTTTTTATCATTCACTATCATACAAGCACCAAAGCAGAGAACAGCCGCAAGTAACGTTAAACAATAACCTAGCCTACGCTGGAGAAGCTTATGCCTAAGAGCATAGACATATACATCGCTCAATTAAGCTATAAATTAAATCCGAAAATCTATAAACGGTACGAGGATGCGCCTTTTAATCTGAAATCTCAAACGGCAAAGCATTAATAGTGCAGAGGTGAATCGTTGAGGTCGGAGCTTCCGCTTACTAACCAAACCATTGCGCGGGTTTCAATTTAAAAGTTTAATCAGGCCTTATAAAATGACAGTTCATGCAGCTGTACACACGCACATATGAACGCACGATTACACATACGTGTATACATATGTACTTTTATTTATTTTTTTTAATAACGAGTTTCTAGAGAGCATGAAGCAAATACCGCAGATTGAAAAATTGATTCGGAGATAATCTCGCGATATTTTTATTCACGCGGGTATCCTTTGTATGTATATTTATGACGATCTGTCAATACGCGTACAGTTAATCTTCCGGTAATCCTGCAGCAGTAGGCATGGATTTCGATTGATTGAAAATTCATTTTTGGCTTGCTGAGAGGCAGCCTCGCGCGCATACCAGCATATTGCGAAAGGTCGCGTATCTGTGTGTGTGTTTGTTATATATATATATATATATATATATATGTATATGTGCATATAAATATTACAAGTCGCGGCTGAGTTTTGCCACCTTGTAAATCAGCCTCTCAAACGGTGTCGCAAAGGTATTACGCGCCATATGTATGTACCTTGTACATGATGGCGGCGAGGCGAAAATTCGAGCCTCCAACACACGCTCACAATAGACACTACGGACCGTCGTATATCCGTTGGATTTTAATCACAGCGGAAGAGCCGATCTCCCGTTAGCCGAGGGTGTAAAGAAAAATATGGCGACGGTGAACAGAACCGTGGCACCACGAGCACCTACGCGAATGTACTTACACGGATGCTTAAGAAACACGTCATCAAATCCTCAAGGATGACAAACACTATTTTATTACAACACCAGCAGACGCGTACAGCCCTCTCTCTACCTCCGTCTCCCTTCACATGCATCGGTCTGCCGACTTTCTTTGAATAAAATCCCCCCCCCCCCTTGTCCTGTGTCTTTTCTTTGTTTGTTTGTTTTTTTTTTTTTAATTTTCATCTTATCGCATACAAATCATCGTCATAGACACGGTGTTTCGTGAGTGCGTCGACGAAGCGGTCAATCCACACTCGGGTATTCACTTTTCATTCAGTACTGCACCGTTCAGGCCACTTGAATTATAGTGGGTATTACACCATTGAGATTTCACTGTACGGCAGCAGCTTACCACCCGAACAGTATGCACATAATACTGCAGTATAGTGCACGTGCGATATATTAGAATTGCACATGAATCTGGACTTGTGTAGAGCGTGCAAAATGAAGGAGCCAGGTGATGGTCACACGTGGCGAACAACGCGCCGGGTCTTGATGCGATTGTAAAAAATTAATTTTATTGTCTGTAAACGTTGTACCATCGATAAACCAAGCCAAAGAATTCACTTTCAACTTGCTCACCCTGAAGGTCCAATTTATTGCTGGGTGGATTTCGAACTATATTTGCATGTAACAACATGTAACAAGAAAATATGAGAAGTGATTGATGATATTATCCAACTGTCGTAGCGTTTTATTATTCCCGGTAATTATGGGTCGAGTTTTATTCTTCGATGATTCCCTGGCAGCAGAACTGTAATAAAAGTCGTGTTATCAGTGGCAATTCGAGTCTTAAAAGTGATTGAACTTTTGATTAACCCTACACATTTGTGAATTAGTATCGCACTGTTGTGTGATTTTAGTGAAAAGACTCTGAACGCAGTGGAATTTATACTCACAGATATAACGGACAAGGATAATCGGCCGATGAATACTCCGAAAGAAATTAATACCGTAAGTTTTCCGCAACAAAACAATGGCTCGTGAAAATGCACGGTGCATTAGAAAAAATTGAATGGATCGAGGATAGCGAGCATCATTACCAACACAATTTTTGACGGAATAAAATTTGATGAGAGTAGAAAGTGGCACTGTGTTCGCTGGGCAAAAGTTCCACACGAACCCTGTACAACACGGCTCGCTTCAAAGTTGGTTCGAGCGAAGACTAATTAATCACTTAATACACCGCGCGTAGCTTCCAGATCCAGAGAAATGCCAACGAAGGGCCGTGCAACGTATAGTCGAGATACACGCACGATTATGACCGCGCTAGATTAGATTACAATCTAGTAGCGCCCCAGTTCCGACTTCCGCCCTGAGATTTCACACCGATTTTCTCGGTCCTTTCACAATCCCAGCGTCGAGGCGCACTCGTCTCCTGAAATCTAGATCGCCCTCCTCGATTCATACACACCGCGGATTTATTTCCCCTTGCGTAAAGTATACCGCAAACGATTACGTCCGGAGGTTTCCGGGACGCCAGAAAACCCTTATAGACGGCCGACCCTCGGGGCGATGATCGGGTCGGTCATCAGCCGATAACCGATCCGATTGAGAAACCCAACCCGTAACCGATCAGTCGCCCGATCGCGTTCTCACGTACTGGCCGAGAGGCCCAAGCCAGCCCAAAGGATCGGACCGAAGTAGATCGAGAAGGGAGTCCGTCTACGTTCAGCTGATAGCGTATAGTAAAGCGTGCAGTCACTGAACTCCTTACTGAATGAAAATGCCACGAGTTTTTTACCCCCTGGATCAGCATCTCGCTACGGAGAGCGAAACAATAGCCATTATATGAGGTTACAGAGTGTGGGCCCGCAGACGTGCATGCGACTTGGCCGTTTCAACGCACACTCCAAACGTCGAATGATGCGGGTGCGACTTCTCGAGCTGTACTGCATTTGTACTCGAACCGGCGTATTACGCGGTAGGTAAGGACAATCGTGGGAATGCCATGCGATGGCCTTCGACGGTTCATTCATGTCGATCAACTGTTTTGCCCAAGGTGATTGACGGACTCGTATTTACTTGCGAATGCCGTACCTACGTTCCGCTCGGTATAACCCAATGGTACAAGAAAAATGGTAAGGAGCGGCGGAAACTGCGGCCGCATCCGATATTCCTCCCCCAGTATTTTCAGTGCATCTCGATGTGGCGAACGATCCGGTTAATGAACATTTGTATTATACACTTGCGGTATCGAGTCGTCATGTTCAGTCACTCGAGTCGTCGTTACGTCTATATCAGCTGATCAGAGTCCTCGCAATTCGCTGGGGCCCTTGCTCCATTTTATACACCGCTCGCAAATCATCGATGTTATACACTCAGACGTTTATCTTCTCTTTCTCGTTTCAGTATGCTGGACAACTACGACAGGAGCGAATTGACCCCTCCGCCTGTAACCAGCTACGGAGGATCTCCGGGTCTCCTGGCTCTTCATTCTTCTCTCTACGCCACCCCGACGTCCAGGGCCTACGATATCGACGCCGGAATCGACGCCAGCGAGAGTCCGATGCCAGTTGACGCCCAGATAATACCAGTACGGTATTATTGTATTTTTTTTGTTGTTGTTTATTTTTTTGTTTTGCGTAGCCGTTCGAGCGAGTACATTCGTGATTTGGATATCGGTTTCTCTTGTTAGAATAGTACCTGATATGAAAGAATTCCGAGTTTCGTGTAAGAATAGAGACTCCGTGTCGCCTTTGAAGCGGTTATTCGAGCCACGGTTGGTGGCCGAGCTGGTGAAAAGTCTCTTGTTCGGCTAGTTTATAACCTTGGATTGTATAATACGATGAATTACCGTAGACCTTAGACGGACGCCGAAAGCGTTATGGGTTTGTGGTTGGACACTCGAGCTATTTTAGACACCAGAGTCTGGACTCCTGGGCTGGTGGTGGACGGTCTCATTGGTGGGGCAATAAAGCGGACAGACATTGACATGCTATACCTGTGACAAATTGATGGTTGTGAAAAAAGAAATGACATCGGTGCTGCGTAACCGTAGGTATACCTAGGTATGGGTATACGTCGTGGTCCGAGGCGTGCAATAAAATTGACAAAGGACGATTTAGTTCCGTCGTCGTATCTCGCTCGGACAAATTGGTTATTAAGTCAAGGGGAAAAAAGAATTTCGTAACAACCGTTCAATTTTACACGGGATTCAGTTGAGCCTATGTTCGTCGAATGTCGAACGTCTTGCTTCTTTGTGAATTGCAAAAGAGCGATGATACCACTTGCCCAATGGGTCACCTCCCTGCGCTCGTCGATTTGATCTCGCATATCAGATCCGGAAATTTCGTGAGATCTCAAAAGATTTCACCGACCAGTGAACACCAAATTTTAAATATGATGAGCTAACCTTTGAAAAAGTCAAAACGATGATGAAACGTGCGCAGATTCCGAGCATGCTGAGCGGCCAGGCCCAGCAGCGCTTGGAGGATATGTCCTGGCTGGCATCAGGACCACCACTCGACTATCAGCAGGGTATTCCCTCGATGCAGTCCGGGGTGAAAATGTGCCATCCGGGAAGTTCCGCCCAACGGAGCCTGAAGGAGCAGCGCATACGGAGGCCCATGAACGCTTTCATGGTGTGGGCGAAGGTTGAGCGAAAGAAATTGGCCGACGAAAATCCTGACCTCCATAACGCCGACCTCAGCAAGATGCTCGGTGAGTAAGACCTCCGCGTATATACTTGTATACATATTATATATTATGTATGTACATGGAAGTAATTCGATACGGTCGAGGCGGCGTGCAGCCACGTCTTTTACATGTATGCGTCTACCGCGAGAAAATCAGATTGCGGCCTGCCGCTCTGACCTCGTTGTTCCGTAACCCTTTAACTGTACGCGTATACGCCACAATGGCTGATATACCCACCGCCTTCTCGAGCCGATGATCAACTTCGCGAACAGAGCTTCGCGCTAGAGAAAACTGTTACTTCCGGCCTCGAATCGACCCGGAGGTTGCTGTGGCGTCACGGAGACTCGGCAAGTCTCACCTTTCGGTTTAGGACTAAATAAGAACTCTGCTGAAATGGTTGATTTTTTTAAAACGAATTACGGTTCAAGGTCTTACCTAAAGTTCTGTGTTAATGTTTCACTGTACGAAATTCGCCCACGAGGGTTATCTAAAAAAAGTCTCTGGTGATGGGAATAGAGGGATTCAACCCAAAAAAAAAAAAAAAAAATTCAATCAAGTCATTTTAGTCGTAATTATTTTGATTGATAATTGAACTATGAACATCCGAGTCAATCAGATTTACATTTTGATTTACGATGCAGTATCTCAAAAATGTTTTCAAATTGATTACAATTCCAAAGCGTACGGCAGCTTTCCTGCTCTAACCAGCGTACCAAAATCGTCAAATTTTGACAACTATGTGCTTTTTTTGCCCTCTGAAGTTCTAGACATTCATAAATAAACGCTGCGTAAAGGTTCAGCCCGTTCACAGTGGGGATTCCGGATTAAGTTTTATTCTTCTCTTTCGCTTCTTTTTCCATCTTGTCTTTTCTTTCGCGCCAATAAATATGAGTCGGTTATAATTTTGACGTAAGTATAGTAAGCGGAGTATCGACACCTACACTTGTTTCTCTGACAGCCACAAGTCTCCGGCGAGTCTTGGCCGAGCCTTTGATGTGTCTATAATGTTCCACGCGAAATAACATGTCCCGTAATGTCTTGACGTACGAGCTCGATCCTTCGCCGTTGCAGGTCGTGAAACTAAACTACTTAATGCAAGCGGTTGGAAATCACCTTATCGTGACGGGAGCGCCGCTGATTTTACAAATTCGAAATTATTCAAGGAGGTATACCTATTCCTCTTCGAAATCGACATCGCATCGTATACTTTATCTGAATTCAACAAGATTTCGATTTCTCACAATTAATTACTCTCGGAAGATCAAAGATTTTTTGCTTTTGCTAAATCGTATGATTACGAACGTTCTAATCTTTGCTTACGAAACCGGCTGCAGCTCGTCGTGCGATAAAAAAACTTGTGCTCGTAACTCCGTTTTTCGATACTTCTCTCGAGGCTATTCGCTTAAGAACCGCTTGGGTGAGTAGTCGGTGATTTTCAAGTAATTCGCAAACGTTTGGAGTTCTTCTACTTCACTTCTCAGCGACTTCCAACGTTAAAAAGTACCTCGAATTCGAATGATTTTCTTTTGATTCCTAAACGTTCGAAGTTCTTCTACGTGTAACGAATTTCCAAGTGACTTCCGAAGGGTACGGGTTCAACGCTCGACTTCCAGTCATTTCGGCTTGACTCCGTGAGTGAATATTACAGGCCTGAATATTTCCTCGTCAGTCACGACGATTCTGGGTCCCTTGCCACCCAGGCGGCATTATAAGTTTATCAGATGAAAATCGGTGTATTAGGCGATTTGGTTAATGTTATTGGCATGACGCGTCGGCGATTGCTATGCGCGTCGGGTGTCGCCTCCTGCACCCGCGGAGGGCCCCCCATCGGAACGAGGCTTTTCTTTTTTCCAGACATCCTACATATTCATGCGCGTGCTGTACGTCTGATGTCCATTCCCCGTCCATCCGTCCGCCAGCCTTTCGTCCGTCCGTCCGTCCGTCCGTCCGTATTGCGGAGCTGCACACAGGCGCACGCGTTTCAACAGCGACGTATGTAAAAGTTCGTCGCCGTCGTCGCCGTCGACGTCGTCAGGGCGAAGGTGTGCGTGCGTGCAACTTTGGAACCAAATTCACAGCCGTGGTTAAACCTCGTGGAACGAGCTGGTTGGCAAGCTGCGCAAGTGCTGCACTCCGGCCGAGCACATCGGGTGTATAAAACGCTGGATGGCGCTTTGGTGTACTGTGTGGGCCTTATATCCGGCGACACGCGTGCCTGCGCATCTTTATTAATCATTGCCAACCGTTAGCCGGTCTTTCTTTCGGGGCGTATGTCAACATTAGAAATTATCCTATGGTTCTTAGAACGAGTCAGTCAGACTTTGTGGCACATGCTCGTTTTGCCCTGCAGGTCGAGGACTTCACCGTTATGCGATTAAAAACTATACGCCTGATTTTTCAATTCTGCAGTTCGATTCAGATTTTCAGGTTCACCTTTTGACACTTTTTGGGACTGTAAGTGTAAGCGAATTCTGGCAATGTTTTTCAAATCGTGCGACATTGTGAATTCAGTCAACACTTTTAGTTAGTCAAATCGTAATTGTTACTATTTCATTTGAGCTGTGATATACCTACTCGTGCGACTATTGCACGGCATCAATTCGAAACAAATCAATGGACTCGACGGTGTGAAAGAAAAGTTATGAACAGAGCAAAAAGTGTTTCAAAAAACTCCAGTAATGTTATTTGCACCAATGATAGTGAACACGAACAATTCAAAGTCCGCACTACGTAACGGATATGAATATACCCTAATCCGAATATAATACAAGCTAATAATAAGATATCGACAATTGGAGAAAAGGTTTTATAATTTAAACGTTCAAAATGAAGAAACTCTGGTGCTTTCATCCGATTCGAGTGATTTTGGGCTTATTTTGTTTACCACAAAGATCTCCAGATATTGTTTGAGAAAAATTTTGCATATAGTGTCTCTAGAATGGACAAAAACAGATATTTTTATGATTACGATATAACAACGATTAAAATCAACGATAAAAATCATGTGTTATAACTATTCTGTGATATAAGATTTCTCAACGTCGAAATCGGATTAAAAATAATCATTTTAAATATTTTAATTATGAAACATTTACTAAAAGTATGTCGTTTCATTCGTCTTCGCTTATAACATTGGCCCTGATAATATTACTGCAGATTGTTTAAAAGATTCTTGTTTCCTACCTAACTTTTGATTAGGAAGGTGCAGGAGTACATTCATCCACTTGAGATTAGACATTGGTGCGTTTACGTAACATGATTTCATGCGAATTAAAAAAATTTCGTACCAATTAAAGCATGGTGAGAAATTTCGAGTAGCCGCTGATGAGGGATGTGAAATTTTGCAAATTAGAAAAAACTTGCCCACGCGCCTCGCCTCTAAAGTCACTGTATATTACATACCCAATGGTCACTGCAGAGAGTTCATAACTTACTATATATTATTCTAATTACAAGCGCCTACTGTCGACGCGGCGGTTAATTAACGGCCCCGGCTTTACGAAGCAGGCGCTGAGTTATAAGAACGAAAAGAGAGAAAAAAATTTAATTTGACATGAGTAACGACCCCTGCTGCACGAAGCACGCGCGCCAAGGGACATGGATCTCAGCTCTGCCGTGCAGGCGTCTTGTTATACTTTCGGGCGTTGAAGATGATGTCGGTTTTTGTTTGAATCCTAAAATTTTCAGTACGTGTAACGAACGAATTACGTCGGCCGTCATTTTCATGGAAATAATTATCCACGACAGAAACGCGCCTCTGCATTATACTTTGTTATATTTGATCAGTTGTACTTCACAACCAAAAGTTGCTAGGGTCTATAATGAAGCACAAAGAAGGATCAGACGGCCTGAACTTCTTCATTTCAAACGGTTTTTCTGAAATTTCCCTTGAGGATATCTTGAGAGTAACTAAGAAAAAAACGCATCATGGACAAAAAATCGAAAACAGCATGTCCAAATCGACGGAAACAAATATCGCTGAGAAAAAACTTGAGCCTGGTGGTATTGACGACGTTTTTTATTTGAATATCAGGCTCCAAAAGCGGAGATCTAGGGATTCGTAGGACTGAAAAACGGTCACCTTGCCGGTGATCCGTTAATGCAGGAAACTCCGGGCGACCTGGAGGTTTTGGAAATTGTTTTTCTGTCTAGCGGGCCCGATGATCGGGCGGCGACAAGATCGGGCGAGTCGGGACGCGGGCGGACGGCGAAGAGGACCCAATAATTGCGCATACATATAAAATGAAGAGACAGAGATGATCGGATGGGGCAGACGCGGCGGCCGAGGGACGAAGCTTCGCTCCTCTCTGCAGGCTAAGCTAAGCAATAATAAGCCATAAGCGCAGACCTCTGCATAGAATGCCAGGTAATGAGGCGGAGTGCGCCCGAGCCGCACCCTTCCTTACTAACACACCGCGGACTGCAGACAGCCTCCACCTCCACCTCCACCTCGACCTCCTCCTCCTCCTCCTCCTTCGCCATCGTCGCAGCCCTGAGGTTACGACACACGCCGACTATTTACCTCAGCCCGAGAGGTAAGATTCTTCTGTATATTCCGTGAAAATGCGATGATAATTCAATCTCTCCGGTATAGCCGTGCTCCTCGAGTCCTCCGATGTTTCTACCTTGGAACACGCATACATGTGCGGCCTCCCGCGCATCCCGCAGCAGCCGCGTTTCACCCCGCGGGCCGAGAGTCGGTGCCGCGGGATTTGAATGTCAGAAAAAATGAATGGGGAGATAAATCGCGGGGGATTTACGAGCGGGCGATCTCTCCTCTCCTCTCCTCCTGCGGGAGGCTGCAGCCTGCCCGACTGCTTGACTACCTTCAGCCGTCTCTCCGCCTAGGATCACGGACGTCGGCAGGAGTCCTCCGTGCGAATCGACTGGTCGCCGGTTCTCTTCGCCGCGAACAAGCCGCTTATGCCTCCGGAGAATCGCGCGGTGACACGTGTGTGCGTATAGATGCATTCGGCCGATTCCTCACCCGGACGGTGCGAGTGACTCTTTGTTGTCTGACTACTGGAAGCAGCCAGCCAGCGGCCAGCAGCCAGGAGCCAGAAGCCAGGCTGCGCTGACCTACTTAATATCCGCTAAAATATTTTATTCTTAGCTAACCGGATCGCGATTCACACCAGCCACCTATTGTCTATGCACGACGTATATCTACCGTGTAACTAATACGTCGAGGACACGACGGGCTCAATGATTGTGAACCAACGCAGTAGGCATGCGATCCTCAAGAACATCCAGAGCGATTCCCACTACGGAACTCGAATTACGCGCTCTCGACGTGAAAAGCTGATCCTAACGCCGTACTTCTGCCACTGTTCAAAGTCAAGCTTGTGATAAAACCGCGCTGTGATTTCGTAGCAAAGAAGTTTGCGTGATATTTTACCGTTTACACTATTTCGTGTTTACATTTTTTTGGGAATAAATCGAACAGTCTTTGGCGAGCTTTGGTGTAAGGTGTGAGTATGTTATCCAAGAAAAATTAATTTTTCAAAACTGTATCGTTCATAAATTTTGCAAATGAATTCTATATTTACGCTATGAAAATCCACTACCGATTCGATCATAACTGTTCGCGATGATTAAAATCTTAGCAAGCGGAGTAAAGAAATTTACTCGATTTCGGACAAAGCACAGCTTCTACAGGCGTGAAAGGCTGACGATGAGATAAAACTCGCGAATCCGAGAAGGGCTTGTTTGACAATACCGGGGCCAAAGTTAACGTAAGCGCAATAAGCTGGAGGTCGAGATCGTTGCCGAAGAGCGAAGAGCGAAGAGCGAAGAGCGAAGAGACCCGCTAAGGCTCGGCGAGGCCCACATCGGCGGCCCAAGCACCCCGCCCAACCTGGGTCGCCCACTGTCACCATTAATAATACGTCTCCCGTCCCGTGATGTATCTTTGTTGTGTTGCCCCGTGTCGGTGTTTAGCGTTCACGAAGCCTCAGCAGGGACTGTTGGCCTGCTCTCAGACTTGGGAGGAGTCGCGCATAACGCGAGCCCGACTCGCGGTCCACGTGTAAGGCATATCCTCCGCCACTCGGACGCATACCTGCCCCGTGTACGACAGGGTGAAGCCGGTAGGTGGGTATATGGGGAAAAACCGCCTGCGGTATAGAGACGACGACGCCTGACGCTACGACACTCGCATCAAGTTTGACAGTTACTTTCCCGCCGGACAAAGACGTCACGGCCGGGCCCCGGGAGGCGACTTTGTCGCATTTCGCATCAGCGGGGGGGTCCGTAACTTTTCTTCGTCGATTCTCCGTCGAATTAATTTCTCGAACGTCGCGCCGTCGGTGTGAATCGGATATTGACGGAGAGGAAAGAGAGCCGTGCTGCCCCGACTGTCGGATGTGTCTACCTATCCTTACCATTATGTCGCACACACTTACAGCCGCGTGTAATCATAATTAGATCTGGAGCAATCTCTCGATCGGTTTGTCAGTCTGTCGAACCGGCCCGCTCCGAAATTGTCGCCGGGCATTATCGAAGCGGAATTTGATGCGTCTTCGATCGAGGCTCGCATGATCGTCGGGGGAATACTAAATTTCTAATTGGTATTATTAAATTAGCTTATGCACAGAGATTGTCCGATATGTAAACGGGGCCCACGTAAGGCTTTGCCATGCGCTACGTAATATCCCTGATCTCGTGGAACTGTCGTGGGTGGGAACCTTAATTATTCTCGAGATTCCGATAAGCCGATTGTAGAAGAAAAAGGAACACGTTTCTGTATCCTCGAGCGTCCAATCTCTACGACAATTCGTTCGACCTACCCGACGATCTATCGGACCCAAAATATATCTCGAAAGAGGAAGAAAAAGAAAGAGACCAAGAAATTATAAACCGGATGGACGGACAGGATTCACTTTTTCAAAATGCGTAAAGGTGTCACGGTTATCAAACCACGCGTGAAAAATCTTTTTTACCAATTGACGAATCTATAATTCATCAAGAACATAAGTTCTAATTACTACACACTCGTAAAAATCCTCGTGAAATTTCGGAAGCTTCTTACCAAATTTGTACGAAGATTCGCTGAAAAATCACAAAAATTATTTGGCTAAATTTTTACTAAAACTCGGGCTGAATAAATCGACTCGCTTTTTCGGAATTCAGGTAAGAATGTAATATCACGTGCACACAGGTACGTACTAAAAATGGTTCGAAAAAGAAAATACCCGATTCGTGAACTATATTTTGTCGGCCCACCGGTTCAATCAATCAATTTCTTTCCGTCGCCATGCGATATTCGCGATTTAATTACAACTCAAGAAGACACTCTGTTTTATAAAATAATACCAACGAAATCGAATTTTCATTTCTGCTCTACGTTCTTTCCTCCATTTCCCGTAAGCATCTGCGTATCTGTATACCCACATTATACTTACAATGAGGGAAAATTTATCGTACAACTTACAAAAAGACGTCTAGATATAGCTACGTATATAACTCGCAAGTTCCGTTCCTCGAGGCGAGGGAAACGGAAGATGTAAAAAATGGTTAGAAAAAGGAGTAAAAGAAAAGATCGAGGATGGGGGGGGGGGGGGGCAGAGGGAAGAAGGGGGCGAAGAAACTAGTAGCCATTACAATACTTAACGAGAACGGAGAACGGAGAACGTTATACGGCGTCGTCTCCGATGTTGTGCGCGGGTGGGATGAATCACGCAGCGAGGGTGACGGTGACGGTGACGCTCCTCGGAGAGCGCGCCCAGGAATATTAAATCTACCGGAGCTTAGAGAGGAGCTAGCGCTGCGCCTCGATAAACGAGCAAAAAGGAAGCGAGATGACAGAAATGGTTGTAGGAGGGAAAAAGTTCTTCGTCTCCTCATCATCATTATTATTGCTGTTGTTGCTGTTGTTGTTATTATAATCGTTACTATCATTATTATTGAAAACTACAGCTACAACCACAACCGGTCCACTGTCGTTATTATCGTTGTCGTTATCGGTACTATCCTGTGGTTACTTCGATTTTTATTTCTCCCTCTCTCTCTCTCTCTCTCTCTGAGAAGAGAGCTGGAACCTGCACACGCACGGGGTTGCAGGAGGGTCCCTCGAGAAATGAAATACAAAAGGAAGGACATGAAATAATGGTTCGTGCCCATGATGCAGGAGGCCCGGCGCACCCATATCTACGCCCCCGTGGGCCTGTGTGCTCTCCACCTCGTGCATGTGCGCTGCAACCTCCGTACGCCGGCAATCTCGTGTACGTAACCTACGTTCGTGAGCTATGGGCACATCCGCCTTCGTTAGTCTCTGGACCTCGCGAGGATGCCTCGCCGATCCAACTTCGTGTTTCCTGGCTTGCACCTCCTCGCCTCGCTCCTGATGGTTTCCCCTGCCCTTACCATCCTCCCGATAACTCCGGGGAAACGCCGTTTATACGTATTTAATGATAATTATGCGCGTGCCCTCGAGAAGCGAGCAATTAGCGTCGGGCGCGTGCCGGTGCGTCGATTCCCTTCGGGAATTCTAAACGTACCACGGGATACGCGAGGGTCTAATGATGGCGCCTATCTCGTATCGTGATCAGCTTGAGAGGAATCATCCCCCGGTGAAGGATACGTTGAGAATGTCTGTATTTTTTAGGCACGATCGGACCGGGAGATCTCACGCAAAGACGATTAAAATTACTCATCTTACGGTTTGATTTTAAGGAAAGAAATGGCGGGGCCTTACGCCGCAGGACAGGCGGCCTTACGTCGAGGAAGCGGAGAGGTTGAGGGTGATACACATGCAGGAACATCCCAACTACAAGTACAGACCACGTCGCAGAAAACACGCGAAGCGAGCCCCGGGGGCCCCGGCCTCACCACCTACCGCAACAAACGCCCCTGGTTCCAGACCCAACCCCGCTGGGCCCACGATTCATCATTCCATGTGAGTATATATAAAAATGAATTTCCTCTCGTCGGCCGAGCGACAGATCTGGCGTAACAAAAAATGGAGAGACTGATTGATGGAGTGAGTATAAATCTCAGGTGTACATGTCGAACCGGTGCGTGTGTGTGTGCGTGTTTTGTTTCAACTTCTTCGACGACCGATGTCACCTTTCGATACCTCGTATAAATTCGTTATCTGCGGGGTGTTTCGGGTTTTTGAGCGCATGCTTCGTCAGGCTCGGAATGCAGACGCGACTAAGGCACCGTGAATTTTGCCATTTGTAATGCATGCAGAGCACTCGAGCAATCCTTTTGGAAGGAACTTCCTCCTCGCGGCGGTTTCTTACACTCTTACGTACGTTCCATTCCTCGACCAACGACGTGGGAAACGATTGTGAAACGAAAGATTGCGAATTGCCTCATGATTCCCCAACTGCGGCGAGCCTCACCCGCGCAACGCTGCATCCGCCCATTCGTCAAGACGTTGCAGTGTAATACTACGCGTATGAGAAAGGATGTGTGAAAATATTGCACTTTGCGAATTTACGGTCTCGCGTAAGGTTGAACAACTCTTCTTTGCAGGGTACAAATCTTTCCGTGCATACACTTCATTCATTCCGTCATGGTGCACTTTGCGCCATGAATTCTTCAGTTCGAATCGGGTCATATGCATGTGAATTTTTATCACTGCAAACGTTTCACCGCAATCGCTACTAAGAAATGCACTAGTTCTTTGTCTCTATCCATTAGGCCAAGAATATTTTGAGTTCCGTTGAAAATTCAAAATTGCTTAATTATTAGACGGATTAATTGGTCCATGAAGGGGTTTGCTTCTTGTTCAAACTGTTCTGAAATCCTGTGTAGTTCATTCAAAACATAGTAAGAACACGCCGTAAGAAATAGCGATATGCGGAAAATACCAGCTAGCGATTGCGTTAAGTGCAATTCAGACATTTTATGTGCTTGCCTTGATGATTCGAGAAATTTGTGAACTTGCACCCATCGCTCCAAATCGCAATGATTATGGTAATTGCATGGATAAAAAACCGGCCACAACTATAGCAAACTCTGACCGCGCAACCATAACGTCTCCGAAAGTGATCCTAGGATAAGCAGTATTGAGTTGCAATGGTTGTTTAGCGAAGAGCCGCACGACCTTCGTCGAAATATAAGCATTATAGCCAATTCAGACAAGCGAGGTGTCCCTTGATGGTCGATACCGCGATAACCGGGGTCCCAGTAAGTGGGTAACTTACACGCCAGCTGGTCGAGGTGAGCATAGTGCCCGCCTCACACTTCTGCAAAGTCCTACGAGAGGACGAGGCACGTGCATGTACCTGTTCCTCCAGAGATTGGGTAGCACTGGTGTTGAACGTGCGTGTTGTTACATCTATGCACTGCACTTTCACGCCGTAAACGCGTTATCGCCGATGGAACGAACTCCGGCTGGTGAGAAGGTGTAGTCGTACGAGAAAAACTAACGATCAAGGATAGTCTTTGACCACGTAGACTTTGCTTGACGCTATTTTCCTCGAGATAACCAAGCCGCTTACGCTGCGCTAGCTGCTTGTGACTGCCGATAACGAACCGCGATATCTGCTCGCAATCGGTCGATAAATAATTTGTGATAACGCCATTTCGCAGCTCCATATGCACTGCAGAATCTCACAAGCCGCGTAAGAAGGCGCGATGATTTATTGGCGACAACGATTAATTGATCCTTGAAACGAAATGATCTGTTTCAGGACTAAAATGGATAACTATCAAAGCATGCCGCAAATGTCCTGGGGAGGGCACTCGCCTATCGCGTCTCTCTATCATCAGCAACAACAACAACAGCAACAGCAACAGCAACAACAACAACAACAACAGCAACAGCAACAGCAACAGCAACAACAGCAACAACAGACAATGCAAGAGTACAAGTCAGAAAATAACTCAATCTATGGAAGTCCTTATACACCGATCATCCACTCGCCAGATATTTCACCCGTCGCCAGTCCTGAACCAGATGGTAACAATAACAAGTTTCATTTACGGTAGTCGCGTCATTGATCTCGAATTTTAAGATCGTGGATATGATATATCGATTCGGATAGGATATTTATACTTGATGAATTTTGCCGATTTTTTTATACACTAAACTCACAAAGTATGTTTATGAATTGGAAGGTGGACACGGTAGTTGTGTTCAAAAGAAACTACCTACGACTCAGCATGTGAACGGTTATATATGGTAATTAATGGTGGCATAAATATTCATACAGCCAATTGAATATAAATTGCAATATATAATGGTGACTTTCAAATGGAACGAGCCGGTTGCTCCGTTTACAGTTTTTGCCAACACTGATTAACCTGCGGGCTCATTCGTAAAAACACGGACGCGCACCAAGGCGGCGGTGTGCAAACGTATTTTAAAAGTGACAACTCTTTTCCGAGTATATCGTGCATTTCTGTTTGAGGATTTTCATTGAAGATCCACTTGCGCCATGCTCAGCGACTGTTGTTATAATTATACGTGTACACGCGTTTCCATAGCTAATTTTTACTTGTAACATGACGAAAGCAGTCGGTGAAGTGTATTTTGCTCGTAGGCGATGGGACACACCTTTCTTCGACACAAAATCCAGACCCAGAGAGAGACTTAATGGAGGGCACATCCAAGCAGCACAACGATCATGAACAGGCAAAGCAGCGATATGCTTTCATGAGTGGGGACAGTCAATTACATCCCGCTCACAGCGTTGCCAACATATCGTCCTGCCAGAACACCGGCATCTACACGGATACTCTGACATACAAGAAATCCGTACGTATCACATCCTTACGTTAACATACAGATAATCATACGTTCGTAACTGTCAATTCCAAAGCGTAAAGTCTGGTTCGTTCATACTGGTATATTATCATAAGGAGGATAGTTTTCGGATGAACAAAGAGCCGATTTTTATATTTAGGTCTGACTTAGCTGCACTCTTCGCACTACCGCGGTCAAGTATTGACATGTTAAAGCTAGTTTCGATTCAACTCTGCATCCAGATCGTTGCAATGATCGGTCGAAGCGCGGTTTTAAGTAGCCGAGATCCAGTTGATGCTGAAGTTACTTGGAAAATAGTTCATCCAGTAGGCAACAGTGTGCGCACTGATTAGTCAGCCACAACCGTTCCGCGAATGCTCAATGATCCGTAAATGAGTCTAGCATTCAAATGACTATGCATCGCATATTTAACTATTTGCATTTCCGACGCAGTTTGACCTGCTGAAGGCGCACCCAGGTTGATTAGTGAAAAATGAGCTATTCCCGAAAAAACCGAAAACTGACATACGCTGTATTATTTTATTCATTTAATTTTTTTTTTGTTTTTAATCTACCACCATGGCACACAAGTCACAGTAAAAATCATGATAACACTGTGCCGGTTTATAATATATTACCCAGAATGTGAATATGGAACTTTTTTCAAGCAGGTGAGCTACCTGAACTTCGAAAGGCAAACTTCGAGTATAGCAGCGATTGGAATAGCCAACGGAATGATGGTATCATGTAACAAACTGCGATCAGGTTTTGAGAATGTCGGATCTGTTACGGGAACATTTTACCCACCAGTCGCTTCACCGCATGACCAATCAATGCACTACAGTAATAACCAGTCAACAAAATCGAATAATTATCCGATGCAACCTAACGTTGAAAATAATTACAACCCATGCAACAATAGGCAACAATCGATTGGAATACGCGGATCTTCAGATATTTGCTCAAGTAAGAAATCGCATCACGTTGTTAGTCGTGAAATTTCGCTGTTCCCTGTCAATGCGGTAACTCTAACTCTCTTTGAAATCTGCAGACGTCTCCCACAGATACTCTCAAATGTCTCATCATCAAGATTACTCGTCGGAAGGCGGTTCTGGTCAGCAGCCAGTGATCATGGGGCACTTGGATCCGGGCATGGGGGAGGATGAAGAAGACCAAGCCCTGCAACTTGAAAAATATTTCAAGTATCCGCACCCGACGTCAGTAGCTCATTCCAGTTTATCTTCCCAAAATCTTATGGACAATAATCACAATTATGCTAGCGACTTGCGATACTATGCACCCCAGCAAAGTCAACTAGATCTCTCGAATGCCCAATGCGTTGTTGACGATCCAAATAAGGATAATCAATGCTCTAGCGTCAGTATCGGACATTCAATGGAGCAGTACCACCAGAGCATGGAAGCTGCTAAATACAACGAACAACAACACCAACACCATCAGCACCAGCAACAACAGCAGCAGCAGCAGCAGCAACAGCAACAGCAACAACAACAACAACAACAGCAGCAGCAACAACAACAGCAACAACAGCAAATTTCTCAACAAAATCAAAGTGTCGAGCATGTGTCAAAGTCAGATGATGATTTTAGCGTTATTCTGGCTGACGTTCGCAAAACATGCTACAGTAGTTAGGTTCTATAAATTTTCTTAGTATGGTCACGGATTCAGAACGAACTTGATGCATTGTGTGAAATAGATCATGCTTGGTATATTTTATAACATACTTGTCATCAAAGCTTACGCTGACCTCAGACTTCCGAAGACACGTGGATTGGTCTGATCACGAAAGAAAAAAATCGAATGGATATAGGATTCAAAAAAGCACCGGGTGATAAGAAATGGAAAGAGTACAGGTATAGTTCTGAAAAGTAAAATGACTGAGTTTTTGAATTCTTCTTCTTCTTCTTCCCCTGATTCAGCTTCGTCGAAAATTGGATATGACCATGTTTTTACTCTGTCGGCATAGCAGGTTTGTCATTGTCGTAATTTTACTGAATTTTCCATCAAGTTTGTGCTCCAATCACTGGTTTATCTTATTCACGAAATTCGTGCAATAGATACCCTGACAATTTTCTCTTCACGTTTGTTAGATCGAGCATGTAACATGGCGCCACGATTGGTGGAAAGTACGCGTAACCCATTTACAGATTAGAAACGACAGCGTGACCTCAACCTCGAAGCGAGAGTTCTCGAGGATACTGCAATGAGTCGAGGGCGATCCTTGAGCCACAAAACTTGGTAGAAAATTGTACAAAAGTTGAAAGGTTATTGGAGAGTGAAGCCACGGCAACGGCCCTGATTTATATTCATCTATATATCGATTGTTTCATTCTGGTAAGTAGTATTAGCACTGATTAGACGAAGTTATGATCAAATCATTAGCTTGAATTATTCTTATAAAGTAAAACACCTATACATATATCCCTCGTAATATTATTATTATTAATATTATTATTATTATTACTATTATTATTGTTATTAGTGTGAAATTAAAATGCAAAGTGAAGATAATTAGATAGACTGTAAGCAATGATCGGGAAAGTCAAACTATTAGAAAAAAAACGAATGGATGAAAAATTGAATTAAATCTTTCATATACATAATTGTGATACAGGTAGACATTTTTTCCGCTAAGACTGTCTCTCGCGCACTGTTTTTCGCTCGATGAAATTCGGTAAATGACGGTGAAAAATTGGTATAACTTATTATATTATATAATAGACTGATATATTCGAGATGACGAATCAGTACAGCGAATCAAGTGTAAGCTTGCCAGACTTTGAAGGACGGAAAATAGTGCTAGGAAACATTCTTAGGAATGAATCAAAAATTTATTCGTAAAATATTATATTTTCTAAACTGGCCAAACTGTGGCTTGCCACGGATTCAGTGTCTCATGCGGAGAAGGTTCACGCTACTTCTTAAAATTCGGTATAATTTGATTCTCTGTTGTTCGTATAATTTATTAAAAGGAAACAAATTCGTCCGTGATAATCACGACTTGAAATGCTTGAATGAATACTTGATTTCATTCCTGACAGCTACGATTCATCAACTCTTATACAACTGCTGTGATCCTTGGGTTTTTCTTATTAGCGAACGCGGAATTAAGCTTCCGAGTACTCATTTGCAATATCACTCCACAATTCGGCCATGTTGGTTCACTTCCATTTACGCATTCATGAACGGCGAACGTGACTAACTGTAAGTTTTGAGAATTATTTGTCAGCCGTCAGTATCATGAGTTGCCTAGTTTGAACTGTGGTTTCGCTAAAATCTTATTTTCATTATAAGTAAAGTAAAAAATATACCTAGATATACATATAGAGAAAAGATTGTTAGACAAAAATTAGACGCTGTACTAGATTGATAATTATGTACGAAAACGAGGCATGCGTAGATTTTACAATATATACTGTATTTTTAAAAAAATAAACAATATTTTCACCGAGCATATACGCGCGTGTAAAATTTTTCTTTCTCCGATGGATTAAATGAGACATGCTGAGCTTGGGACAAGTAAAACTAAAAAAAAAAAAAAAAAATAGACTACTGCCACCAAAAACATCAGCTTTTATTTGAACGCAGTGAAACGCAACGTGCAATCAAAATAAAAATACCAAGACATATTTTATTTTGAAACGAATTGTCAACAGAAATAGTATATACCTAATTCGAATAAAATTTCGAATAATTTACAATTGCATTGAGAAATTTTTGCGTTTCCGTAATTGTATCAATCAAGTTTTTCGATGTTTCTATATCATTACGACGCATATACGGAGGGAATCTAGTTCAGGCAGTTCACAAGGCTGCAGAGAAAAAATCTGGTTTTTCTTTTTATTAAATATAATATAATATATGTATATAAAAATATGTATATAATTACAACATTATATGCAAAGCATAAAACATGGTGATGTGATGTTATACAATAAATATAACTTTTCGTAACTTGACTTTGTATACCGATAAATTTTACTTTGCAGTGATGAAAAGAAGGAAAATATTAAAAATTAACAATGTGTTCATACACCTATGTTGAAGTACGGCATATAGTATATTATACATATACCTACATAAATATTAACTTTTCCAGTGAATATCTTCTCCGTATCGCGCATACGAGTATATACACAGAACTATGATTTATCACCGAAAGTTCCAATTGTATACTTATAGTTTACAGTTAGTAGAATTACTGTAGTTATACCGTTACAGCGTTGTGTAAAATTTAGCTCAGCATTACGTAATACTACTATTTCTATTATTATTGTTATGATTATTTTTCTTCATTATCCATTATAGTCCCTATCTGCGTTACTCTATTGATTTTTATATACATATAATAATAATGTCACCATTTTTCTCTCACGTTTCAAGTTTAACACTGCCGAGACGTGTTCATCGGTGAACAAAGTGGCAGCCAGCGTTATACCGACCCTTTCGTTTAATATTCTTAAAATTAACTTCTCTATTGACTGTGACTATTCATGATACTCAAATCGCAATTCGTGAACCACGATTTATGTGTATAGGAGTAGTTTCTTCGTACGGATTTACGAATCGCAACCACATCTCTATCACAAAAGAGAACATTTCATCGATTTCAACCAAGGCATTGTAATTTCTTCACAATACGCGTGAACGAAAAGTCGGAGAGGATTTAGAGAACGATACATTTGTAGTGCGTAAAACCGGTGTCGCGATAAAAAAATATTCAATAAGCACTGCAAGCGAAGAAAAACGACTTGTATAGTCTAAAGCATCAATAATTTCAATTGCACCTATTGCCTTATTCAATCCTAGTGAGCTGTGCTACACTTGGCAAAAGCACGTGAAGTTAATGTAATTATATTTCTAGAATAGCTACCTCGCCCACTGTCTCAATTCAAGGCTTCATTAAAATTAATTATTATAATATACAGTATCGATTATTTCAATTGCAGTATACAATCATAAATATCTATGGCAGTTTTTTGGTGTATAAAGTGATTTTAAGTATAGATGTCATTTAAATGGATTGATAGCTCTCCCACTGCGAATTAAATAACAAGTATGATTATTAAATATCGTTAAAAGTACGATTACGTGTATAGATATGGATGAATGAAAATTGGAATGGCATGAATAATGCAGCGAGGAATACTATTATTGTGATCACTAATATTTAATTAATAATTCGGAATGTCAATTAGAGGGTATAAAAAACATTTCAATGCAAGCTGAGTATTTCTATCGAATTTCAAGTAAATCAACATTCTCAGAGAGCAATCACTTAAATCAAGTGTTCAAATCGAAGGCGAGTATTTTGACGCTTGGACAATGGTTATTTCGTGATGAGTATGAAAATAATCAAATTGTGAAAGGTATAATTATTTTCAATGAAAAAATAAAGCTAGAGGGTGCACCGAATGTTGTAAATCTACTTGCAAGTTCTATCTATCCTGCATTCTTACCACATTCAAAACAAAAAAGTATGGATCCTGTTAAACAGCAAAAAAAATAATATTTACGTGAAATGCTGCATTGAGATGATATAAATTTCACCCCAAGTCTGACCAAAATAATAAAATCCGTGAAACTGCTTTTTAGCACAAAGCATACAGCAATTTTAAGATATATTTGGAATGTGTTTGTGAAAAGTCACATTGGTCCTTTCTGTGTATGCTTATTGTGTCAATCTAATAACTTAAAAATGTCAAAATACGTTAAGTGGGTTACCACTCAATCCATTCAATGAAACTAAACGAAAAAAATCGTTGCAATAAATTATCAAACTTGATTTTCAATCACATACTCAACATTTTATGCGAGCTAACAATTTAATTAGTAGATTTATGTACAATTTTAGGTCTAACCTCGAGCAAGAGTCTAACAGCACCCAGCAAAATATTGCCATAGACCACTTTTTAAATAGTTAACAGAGAGATGAAGCATCCTTATTGCACAATACTTTGATCTCGACCAAAACATTTGACATCGATCGTAGCTTCGAACCCTGGTACAACGTTAGGCAATGGATACTGAACCAAACCAGTAACCGAAGCATTACCGAACGCCATTCAAGATTCTCAATAGAACAGAGAGAGCACTATTTATAAGACGGCACGAATCAATTGATGTACTAAGTCACGTGACATGATGTCCTCAATGTATCCTTGGGAGCGAAAGATTCATCGTTGGATTATTTTTTGATACACAACAAATGGCCGCGTGCAAACGTCAGAATAGTACTAATCTTTGGCGAATATTCAGCACACTTTTTTGGATCCTCTTACGCTGAATTCACACCAAAATATTTAGAAAGAGTTTCAAATAGCAAGAATAATTACCGCCCAATTATACTAAAGGCCTCTCCCTCAACTGAAATAAATGCCTTCAACAAAACAACCTGACCGAATGAACAGAAATGAAAACTTTTACCAAGTGGATACAAAACGTCGGATGAATTTCAATGTTACTGTTGTATTTAGTTATTATTTTTAGCGTTGAAGATAAGAGGCCTACCTATCCCTACAAAGGCAGTTTTCATCAGACTTTATTTGGTGTGAATGTCGCCTCAAGTGTTACGACCTAAATAGGTGTGTAGAAATTAAAGCTATTACGTTCGCAGATGTCATTCGTCCCACAAACAATTCTGCTTCAATTGTGAGTAGTATGAAAATATAAAACACTTCTTGCATGTTTTAATTCCGCAGCGGTAAGAGCTCGCTGGTTTTTTACCGTCACCTTTACCCTTGCAGAATTTTAGTCCGCATGGATACCAGCCTATACACAGTTCTAACGAACAAGTACAGGGTGCCCATAAATTTGACGTATCTGCACATTTGGGCAGTGACACAGGTTTTGACTCATTCCCCGCCTGTTGTGTGACTGGGGTAGTCGTGAAGTTACGCGCTGTTGCCATAAGGGCTGCTTCCGAAGAACCTGACAATTGATCAAAATTACTGTAAGTCTTTTTCTCAGAATGATCAGAGGAAATGGATCGGGGATATTACTTGGGAATCTAATAACGCGGCATATTTCAATAGAATTGCATACTTCGCGCACTAATCCAGGCATTGTACGAAATTTATGTAAATTCAGTTTAACATATTTGATCATGTCTAAGAGAAGAGTTAAACTTTTCCATGTTCCAGATTCATCGCAATAACGATTAAGAGGACGGATGATCTAACAACATCAGACAAAATATAGTGTCTATCGAATTGCAAGTAACCAGATGTGGAAGAGCATTTCAATTGCGATCGAAAGAATTTTTAACAATTTCTTCAACCTTTCTGCCTTCTAGGAAGTAAAGTTCATGCCACACTCTGAAGGACGTGCGAATATCCGTGTATTTTTCTCAACTTTCAGAAATGATTTAACTCGGAAATTTCATGACATTCTAGGTTCAAAATGTCATTCAGAAAAACTTGTTGATTCATCGAAGATGATGACGTTTTCAAAGCATGTACTGAAATGATTACTCACCAGGTCTTTGCACCCATTGTTTTAGATCATCGTTTCTCGTGTAGGTCGTGTCAGCAGCTTCTGCACATAAGGTAGCAACATGCTTAGAGATGACGCCGGATTTGGATACGTCGAGAAACAAATCCATAGTATAGTTACTATGACCCCTATCCTCTTCGGCGATACGAATTGTGCCAGGATTTTTTTGCCTCAGCTTAGACATTGCGTCGGATGATATAAAATCCATTTTGTAGAAGTGATTGACAAAACACATCACTTGATACTGATTTTGCCCGCGCTCCTCCTCCCCTAGTACCAAAGCTTTTATCACCTGCACCTCCTGCAATTCAAAATCAAACACTCATTTCAGATGAAAATAAGTGCAATAATGATATCAATTGTGTGAATCGGACGAGACCGATCTGTCGTAAGATTCTGAACCTAATTAAGTTGACCTTGGCTAATTTCTTCTGATACAACATTATCTCTAATTTCTCTTATCTAGTAATCAATTGCGCCAGCTTTAATCGAAATCTTACATCGTTAGGGATCAGCTGAAATAGAGATGTTTCCCTGTGCAAGTTGACTCAGATATGGAGGAACAACTTCAAGAATAGATTCTATAATTGTACAATTTATCGATAATATTCTTCTTCAACAATTTCTAAGCGACAATAGGTTTCGAATGACAACTGACTTGAATCAACCAATCAACGAATTGCAACGTGGATAAAAGAATTCACTTCATTTCATAATTTTTGATTCGTCATTTTCATTCTGAAGTTCATGAGTCACAATCAATTTCTATTTACATTCAATTCTAGTTACAGAAGAATAACTTTATTCGTCAAATTCAACAGGAACTGTTCTGCCCTTGAAAACTATTATCGATTACATAGAACTGCAGGAAGCCAAAAACAATTCGAGAACATCTAAACTCACATTTCTGAAATCTACGAGCTGTGTGACCAGCGTGCCATCGGATCGCTGGAACTCAAGGCTTATAGTATCGTCAGTAACGTTGGAGGAGATCGTCTCTAGAAGGATATCTCCACCCTGTAAAATCACATTTTAGGTTAGCCCTTCGGGGTGGAAGAAAATAACAAGTCAATATCTGGTTTGCGATTAATGAAATGCGTGCAATTACCTGGTTCCTCACGTTTATCAATAAATGGGGCATGCAAACGCCGCAGAGGCATTGCAGCACCGCAATATACACCAGTGCTATTTCACCAAACGTCTTCATTTTGTCGAGTAATTCGAGTTCGAAATGAATGCGAGGAACGCCGCATCCCAAGGGACGCGGTGATATTTTCGTAACGATTGTTGCATCGGCCGGGAACTCGTTAATAACGTGAGATGATGCTAGACAATTGACGAATCTCTGTCTTCAACATTTCATGCACTCTACCTTTTGTTTTTTGGTTTATTTTTTTACTTAGACGCCAAACTCCAAGACCTCACTGGCACGGGCAACCCACCCATTCTCGTAGAATCACAATCATCACAATCACGAGCAGTGATACCAGCCAAAAGCAGCTCGAACTTCGAACTTCGTACTTCGAACTTCAAAATCCCCACGACGATTGTACTGACCGTTGCGCTACCTGAACGGAGATGGGGAACACTAGATTTAGCGCGCAGATTCAAAACTGTTTCTCTGCTCGTGATGAACTGTTCGGACTGTGCTTGTGAAATAGAAGGTAAAACATTTTGTTGCACAGTCTTTCGATTTGTGAAAGATGCAATCACAGTCTAAGGTATTTAGTTTTCACACATATTTCGATATACTTGTATATTTTTTATTTAAACACCGGTGATTCAAATTAATTTTTAATCGCAAACGTTCCCCTCGAAATACTCGTATTCATCTTTTGACGAATCAGCCTACCAGAATAGACGATTAATCGTATTTCAAACTTACCCTAATACAAAAAACGAAATTCCTTCAAACGTGTCGGTTAATTTATTGCTTATAAAAAACGGTCAAAGTCATGTGTTTCTGTAATTCCAAGTTCAACATGAAATAGACTTTATAAATCAAAGTACTAGTGACGAAACATTGCCCAATATTGTAGAAAACAACTATTTACAACTTAAAGTCTTTCGTGTTAACAAATCTATAAGCAACTTTGCTTATTGCTGGTGGCTGAAACGGTATAAATTTTAAAAAATAGGCTTATAAGGATAATTTGTTATTTTCACCTTACGTTTACAGGGTCTGTTACATGTAAATTACGAATACACCTCTACGTGAAATAATTGATGGTTCTGGTTCCGATCGTTGAGAGATTTAGTCTTGCCTACGGGGCATTTCGTTTCGAAGCTCGCATGCAGACGACTATTTCCACCGCAAGCGATAACAACAAATAACGTTTATCATGTAGTGGATCGCGCATTATCGATGTAAATACTGACAAAGGAAGCAAACTCGGCGGCGTTACGTTGCGCAAAATCTTCATGGTGTAAATGTAACATCAATCCATTACATTACATATGTGCAGGTTTCGCTACCAATATTCAGTACAACGATTATATGCGACAATTGCAATGAATATACTTCACAATGACATTCATCTCATCGGCAATATCGAATATACCCAAGGGTGGTTTCACCGAAGCGATTGAGGTGTCAATGTCATTCGACATCATTTCGTAATCTCCGAAATCACACTGAAATCACTAATATTAAAATAAAATTCTGCATTAATAATCATCGAGGTAATCGTTGGTAGTAATGAGAAATTATTTAGGCTTGCAGGAATCTTTTTGTAATCCGAAAAAATCATTTGAAATTTTATAAATCATGAGGAAATCATACGAGATCTTAAAAATCATGAGAAATCCCGTAATCAAAGTATAATTTATTTGTCAAGTAATCTCTCGTAATAAATCAGTAAAATGTAGGTAATCACGAAATACGTGATCATGGTATCAATTTTTTCTTCGGTGAAAGACCCCTTGTATATACATACCATTTAGAAAGGAACATCGATACATTTATAAAGCCTCTACGTATGTTCTCGTTCCTCCTCGTCCCTCTCGAATCCGATAAACTTTTCCGAGCATTCACGCTACGGGTCAATAATTGTTTGCATGGACAATAATTGCCCGAGTTATTCAACGAAGAGACATTGTACGTCTATGCATAATATAAGCAACGAAAGGGTTCGCCTGATTATTGTTTCATAGAAATATAACTGCCAGTTTCACGCTGTAACTCCTACTTGCGAGTGGCATGGTACCCATTGTACAAATTTGAAAACAGCGAGGGTTTCAGTACGATTAACAATAAACGTCACGTGTGCGTTTCGATCGGAGGGACGATATAGAATGAGCGCCTGAACTTTATAACAGAATCTATCGCGATAAGGTGTACATACCCAACTCTCATAACAAAGTCATGCCGTAAACGACTAAGCCCTAACTTGTCCGATGCAAATGAAAATGCAAATTGTATCACAGCGTTGGACCGCGGTACTAAATACGAGTTGAACTAGACAAAAGTTTCGTCGTTGCATTCTCGCATGTATTTTGTCAGCTGAGAGATTCCAATTTCATCTCTACCTCCGCCAATTCACGAGCATTATAATAAATTGTCGCCTGACTCTGAAACCCGATAGTCAAGACATCCTGAACCCAATTCACCTCCCACACGCTGGTAAAGATGAAATATTTTTCAACCCCTGAGCCTGATACAAATCAAATTATCGATGTAAAGCCGGCTGACTTTGACGTAACGCCCACACGGAAAGAAAAATATTGTAGATTTTACATCTCCTGTGGTCAATATGTGAACAGCACTTTTTTGGAGTTAAATCTACAGGAATTGTGGCAAGATTCACAAATCCGATAGTAAGAGTTCAACATGCTTAGGTAGGACTCTAAAAAAGTGCTGCCCTAATGTTCGCCACCGACAGATGTAAAATCTACGTTACATTTTTTTCCGCGCACTCAGACTTCATATTTGAGTGTGCTGGACCCAGCGCGAAAATGTCGGGATTACATTATCCATAATGAATGCGAGCTGGATAGAGAGAGCGCAAGAATGATCGTTTTCTCCGGGAAAAGAACCGCCCTTTGTGCCGTCGGCGCATCCAATTGCCAATTACTCCTAATTACATTATCGCGAATGTCAGAGTGAACAATATTGTATAAAAATATGGGCAAAATGGAACAATGTCGCCATTGTATCCTTACATGGAATTTTGTGCTAGTGTGCTCGTCTCCACCTTAAGGGACCGCACGCAACATCCTTGAGGAAATTACCTGGAGCGTTTCGTTGACGAATAAGCTAAGCAAGAACGGAGGAAGCATCCCACGCTCAACGCAATCGTAAGTCCTTCAAAACCAGATCCTCTACCTAGAGATTCAGTATTATCTAATAATAATCTGGATTGAGCCACGTATTAGTTGCAAGACAACTGCTCGGGATATTGTTTCTTGTGTTCAAATTACATTCGGTAAACGGAAAATGCAGTGTACAAACGGCGCAGACATAGCCTGAATTTTGAAGGGCAACAAAAAGTTGTTGCAACATTTTGCTGCCGAGTTGTTGACCAATAGGAATGCCAATAAAGCAGGGAAGCGCTACCTAGAGTCCCTACAAAACGAGTTTAATGCTACCTGGTGCGCGCTGAATGCGAATTGCCGCTATTTTCTTGGTATTGCAATCGGTCAACAACTGCCCGTGAAAATCCAGACAATTATTAATATATTTATTCAACAAAATATATTGTATACCCCAAAGAAAGTATGAAGTATCAGCATGGATTATAGTGGAACCGTATCTTCACAGCCAGCAGTTGCTTTAGAGAAACAACTGCGAAAGTTGGCAACAAATTGGGAGTAAAAAATTGAACCACATAGTTGGAAAAAGGAAGGTCGAATGTCTCTTGGACACAGTGCACAATTTTTGGCTGCCCAGAGCGTCATGTCTAACAATGAGACCAACAAAGGGATCTGCAGGTACTTCAAGGGGACGTGCGTGCCACTTTACGTCGAGTTGGTGCACTCGCAAGGAAAGCTACCCTAGTGTGACTCAGCGATTTCCTTCAAACTTGACACCCTCATAAAGCAGCAAGAAATATTCATCAAGCTTTTTTTTCGCATACCGTCAATGGTTCACTTTCAAGGCTAAAAACCAGCCCTTGCGTTCGACACATCTTACCGATCGGATAATTGCCTCATAATTCGAAAGTGAGCAAACATTCCAATTCCAAACTTGCAGGGCCGATAAAAAATCCGTTAATTCCTGGTACTCAATTGACCCGCAGATTGACGGTGTCAAGGTCAACTTGGAATGGTTTTTACCCTTAAAACTAGATCGTTTCTGATACGACTGAAATAGGAGTTGAATGTCGAATGTCGACTGCTCTGCAAGCATCTTAAATTTCATCGAAATCTGGGGTTATTGCATAACAACTTGTCGGTGCGATTATCACCGCGGATAGTTTCGCAGATTCCGAGCTTAAGGGTCAATCTCGACGACGACAACGACGAAGACGTGGTGCGGGAGAAGTGCGGGTCACGGGGTTCGTAGGTGGTTTTGTAGGGCTGTAGGGGCGGTTCGTCGACGGCGGAGAGCGGAGCGCGTATTTATCGATTTCCGACGCAAGCCACGGCCATGTTGGTTCCCTCGGTCAGGCGCAGTGGAGTCCCTCCCCAAGAGAGTATCACGCATAGATTTTCCGACATCTACACCGTCGTGTTTCGCAGGGTGTAACAATGTACTTATAAAACGAATTATTTTCGGTGAAAATTCAACCGCAATTGTGATCGGACACATCGCCAAGAGGTAGCTAACGCATCACCGAGATACCGGTGAGTAGCTACGTTGTTGTAATTTCAAAGAGCGGACCGTCACACCGAAATACAAAAAACTCTCCGCGATTCCTTCCTCCGAACTGAGGGCTGCTAACCGTTGAGTATCTCCGCGATTTTATTCAGTCCTTAACGCCTTTCACGCCAGCTTTGCTAGAGTTACTGCACTTCTCCGAAGAAAAAGAAACCTTTATTTATACCCGACCATCGTTGATTTTCGATATTTATTAGATATTTCCATCACTGCTCCGTGTCACACGTATTGCGATCTTCGGAATTAGTAAAATTTTCTCAGCAGTTAAAGAACCTTTGAAAGAATTCAAAAATCAATTCTTACTTTTGGACATGTTTTATTAGACTTGTGGAATGGAATGTAGAAATTGGAAGCGGTACGGATATAACACCGGAAATTTTCTTCCTTCCGGGCAAAAATCACGTTTATATAACCGGGAATCGCCTCGTGTGTCATTTTTAATGTAGAAAAATAATCTGAGCTTGAATGTTGTGAAACAAATGAATTCCATAAATTACGTCAAGTGATTAATAGTCCCAACGCACGTAGGGTGCCGTGCGTTATACATATGAAGAAATTCACATCATCGTCGTATTCGAAGAACCGTTCTACGAACGGCCGTTTCGGCAGTATCCTTTATTTGCCAATTGAATTTTTGCAACACCGCAGAAGCGTTGCCGCGAACAAATATACGGGTGGAAGGTAAAAATTGCACGCGATCAGCCGCCTCGAGTTTGATAGTCTATCCTATAGTCGAACTGGCGACCGCCATTTTAACCTGAATTTCGTCGTAACCGAATCTACGGGATTAAATTTCGCAACGGAACGCTGCACTACCTCACTAATCCGAATATGAGGGTATTACCGCTGGTGTAAGAAGACCTCTGGATATCAGCGGAAACGCGTGTCTTTTGACTTCTGCACGCCTTAGGTCAAGCGTTGCGTACGTAGCACGTATTCGCACGTGAAATTCCCTCTCAGATGTTGAGCCAAAACCGTGATATTCGTCATTTTGGCCCATTTTCGAGGCTTTCCAACAGTCGGTGCTCATCCCGAGCATCCCTATCTGGACATCATCCGGATCCCAAAACTAAATCGTCGAGACTCTCTGCAGACGTTGCTAATTCCCGTGGCTTCGTTAGCGTGGATTACTTATCGGTATATTAATTGCCGTTAACTCCGGTAACTCAATCCGACGATACGACCTTCCGGGTGTAGCTAGTGAAAATCAGTTTATTTACGAAGCGCGATATCCAAACACAGAGGTACTGCACCGACATCGTCTAACGCCTATTGATTTCGGACGCCCCACATTGACGTATATTCGTAATATTTTCAATATCGATTATCGACCCCATTCATGAGCACGTAATTCGTTGCTATTTTTTACGTCTCGTGTTTACACACCTGTGCGTGATATCCCTTGCTTCGAAATCTCAGTACGCTTCCACGCGTTCTACATATTACGTGCTTTGATATTCACCCCAATTTTCGACCTGTGCCATTAGCGTTTGCAAGCTTGCGGTCCTCGAACGAGGATAAGGGACCTAGTTGAATACGTACACGAGCCCTGAATTAGGGGGCGAAAACTTGATTGGAAACTTGACGAATGTAACGTTGTTACGATCCACACTTTTAATCGGTGTGAATCTTGTTAATGCGTTGCTTGAGAATTCGACTAATCTATTCATCTGTTGAAACGTACGAGAACAAGCTCAAAAGGAATACATGGCCTGATTTCCGGGGCTGCCAAAATTTTTTAATAACTATTATCGTAGACGCAGTCATCCGTCTTGTACTGCTAAAATTATTACTAGGAACGTGAACGAAGCAATTTCTATATTGTATAATTGTTCTCCAATTTTCACAAATATCTGTTCGATTCGAGATATTTTTTCCAGTGGTCTTCTTCGGCACAATCGACCAATGTCGGAGCAGCGCATGAATTCTTTCAACTCATTCCGTGCGTGGCGAAAAGCGTTCCTCGATGAAAAATATGTCGTTTCAATATCGATTTATAACGAAAGCTGTTATTAATCGGTGACCTGATATAACGAGGTGATAGATAACCTGGTAAAAGTCAATCGACGGGCTTACCTTATCTGATTGGCAATAAAAATTTGATTCCACGAAGCTCAGAGTATAACGAACATGACTCGACAAATGTTCAGTTCTGTGGCATTTCTAAGCTTAAGCAATTCAATCCAGTGTCGCCCGTCTGCCTTTTTCAATTTGAAACGCTTCACCCACGTTGAACTGAATTGGGTTCAGGGATTAGCATATGATTAGTTGTCGGTTGACCGACGTTGATTTCAATTATGAATTTCGACGGATCGGTGAGTAGAGCACAATTTGCCTCGTCTCCTTAATCCGCGTGCTAATTCCGTGATTGGGCGAATTGTATCCCGAGAGAAGTTTGTCAAGATTTAATACCGTAAGCCAATCGCGAGACGTCGCGTTGCGAGGAAATTGAATTTTTTTGAAAAACAGAAACTTTCAAATCAATCTTGCGTTTGAACTACAGTCTCAAACACGAAAGGTCTTCGTATCCTGTGGGATCAATGCGGATCAACCGAGATGCTAATAAAATGGAGAGGAAAAACGTTAGGGTGGCAAAAAGCTCGCTGAAAAATAATTTGAAAATAATGAAACGTCAAGATTCATTGGAGTATACGAAAAGACTTAATACACAAGTCATTACTTTTTCAGCACGAGGCTTGGTGAGATCTTGTATAGACGCCGGGATTTGAATCGCTAAAGAAGTCTACACGTTTTTCGCACGTTTATTAACTAACCGCCGAATGACACGCCCACAGTCGCTAATAACTAGCCGGCTCAACGTAATACTTGCCGAATCGTTTGCCGAAAATAAACTTGCTTCTAGTCTTTCAATGTCACCTTCAACGTGTATCACGTAGGTATCCATATTGAAAGCATGCATAAATACCTTTTATAGTACAAGTAATTATTTAACGTGAAACTTGTGCGCATACGCCGATCAGGATCAAAGAGATGATATTGCCTTGGAATATCCTACCTCACATGACTTATAAGTAAGAAGCAAAATCCGTGCTACCATTTTTTCGGAATGGCAACGAAGATCACGTCAGAATCTAATTGCTTTCTTTGAAGATCGTAGTATTTTCGAAACTTGCAATATCTTGTACGGGTTATAAGTAGAATCAGCCACAGTGGTCCGAATAATCGACGAGGCACTCACGGGCCTGAATACAACTTTCAGATTATCTACCTGTTCCAGTTGTCGCGTCGCTATCTTAACAAATTTCTTTCTTGAAATAGATATTTCTCTTATCCGGAAGCCTGACTTACCCATATACAGTATCAAAAAGTTTACCCGATTCAAATAACAATTCTAGTTCTGAACCGGAGTGTAAATGAAAGAGGCTTATGTGAACAAAGCCCGGCAGATTGATATTGGTATGCAAATATATACGTTATCCTAACGTACATAGATATATATCACATATGTATACATATGACCGGGAGAAACTTGCACAAGTTTAATCAGTGCAGATTCCAGTATGCGAGTGGTTTGATGTTTTGCATGTTAATTGGCAATTCTAACGGATTTCAAAAGACGTCCTTAACCATCGAGTAGGCATAAATCTCCATCTTACCGGTGGGATTAACTGCAGGCTCCATAACCCACCATCGACCGAATCCAGCCGAGGATATACTTAGGGCAGTTCGTTGAAGATTCAGAGCCCTTTCCGAGCCCTTCACGGTGTCATAAACGCTAGCCAAACTTGGATCTTCTGTGAAACTGTAGCAGACAGGCAACCAAGTCTACGCTTTAAATACGTAGCAATAGAAGACTTAGCTTCGGTCGTCTACCAACTGGCGTTGAGCGAATAGTTTCACAGAAGACTTTGGGTATGGGCGTGCAGAAATCGCGATGTATTGAACGGCACGAACGTCATCCGTAGCGCTATTTCGCACACATATAACGCACCTCGTGCATGGCAGGCGAAGAAGTTATATGAGCCAGGGTGATCAATTATCAAAAGATAAGAGCACCTTTGTGATAGTCGTCGAGTTTCCATGGTCAATTTCCATTTATGTCCGTACCGTGCACACGATCTTGAAGCAAACTTGTAATTGCCAGTCATAAATGACTCGCGTGACGCACATGCGAGTTTATGAGATGCCCACCCACACCTCCGGCCGCCGAAGTGTAATATCAATGTCACGTCTAGGGGTCGAATTTCGAAATTGGCAAATTGAAGGGTAAAATTTATATAAGGGTAATATTTTCTCACGACCAGCGAAATCCGATCTGTAAAAAATTTCCGTACTGCGTGAATGCAGGAAAAAAGACGGAATTGGACGAATGGAAAGCATCGGAATAAGTGCTCGGAGGTTGGGGCTGGAATGTCGCCACTTACCGTGAGCTTACTATACGTATTACTCCCGGCGTTTCAGCTACCTCCAATTTCATTTAGTCGTCGAATTTTCCACCCGCACAAGTCTGGGGTTCCGCTTTCGGCCGGTCCAAGTGATTCTCTCCAGCATCTCCAGCCTTCAGTTGTAAAACTGAAAAGATAATCCGCTAGGCTTTCGAGACGTGTCTATTCTCCCACCGATTCAACCCTCAAAGTCGGAGAAGAATTTGCGGAGAGGGTTGCGAGTTGGGAATTTAAAAATGAAGCTTCACCCGCGCGATATACTTAAGCAATGGAAGTGTCGAAGCGGGTGATAAAATCTTTGTGTACTTTCTGCCAAGTTAAACGAGGGTCTCCGCTGAGAATCGCCTCGTTTACGCTATAAACTGCTCTATATACTCTAACGCCGCTATTACCGAGCCACCCTGAAAACCTACAAGACACGAACAGACGAGCTAATAGTGCGCTCGGCTCTTCGTTAGAATACGTTTAGTTCATAGCCCAATCCAGTGTTGCATAAAAACTATTTACATATTCAAGCTGTAGTTATGTACACCGTTTTGCAGCGACGATCGGAACAGAAAAGCCGTACTTTTTCATCCCCCTCACCCGATAAAACAATCTTTCATCATATTCTGCGAGATCTTACCCACAAACATCGGAGGCATATTTATTTTTCAGTTTTCGAATATCTCGCGATAGGGAGTCAAGATGGGAACCAGCAAAGTAATTCAGCTGCTTAATCATACATTTGCCTCGTTTTGTTTTTAAATCCTGTTCGTGATATTTAATCAATCTGCTTCGTTATACGGTCTCTACTGCTACCTACAGGTTGAACGACATTTTCCGTCATCGTCAAAAATCATAAAATGAACTCCGTTCCGGTTCATTCCTGATGAAACGTTATCGAATTTCAGCTTCGTAGAACTTCGCTTGGTAAATTCCATCGAAATACGTCTCCGTCGGGCGAAAGCTGATGGACAATAACGGTTGATGGAAAAAATGTTCCGGGGGGAGTAGAGGCTATGGCTTTAAAGGAATCGAGGTCTGAGATAAAAGCTTTCGGAACACAGCCGTGCGGCCCTTCCCGAGTTTATAGATACGGTAAAACCATCTTCATTACAACAAGCCCCCAATTCCAAGGTTATCGCCATCTCTACGCCCCTCGAAAGCTCCGATCTGTTCGGCCGTCCTAGTCGCCTATATTGGTTTTGGCAATCGTCCCTTGACCGAGCTGGCAAAGGAAAGAATGTCCGTCGTGACGTAACGTACGTCTTGCGTGGACCCGGAAAGAGGAGATGCTATGAGGGGGGAGAGAGAGAGAAAGAGAGAGAGGAAGAGGAAGAGGAAGAGGAGGAAGGGAAAGAAGAGGAAGAGGGAGAGATTTGGCAGGAAGTGGGAGGCTGAGGGTGAAAGGCGGGTCGAGAGGAGGACGGAGTCAGAAGAGTTATCGCAACCCCCAGGAGAACTGTCGAGCGGCGCCTGCCGCGTTCCTCCCCATCCGTATCTTTCTCTCCTCCGCTGTAACGTCTCTCTCCCTCTCCCTCTGACCTTGGCGTTTGCTCCATTTAGTTGTTTCCCTTGCTAGCATTGCGCGCACGCCCGCCCACGCACCATTCAATATCGCACTGGCAAACCCACCGTCCGTCCATCGGTTTTGTAATTGCACGGTAACCCGGCGGGCAAGCTTATCGATACATAATATATCTAATACCCAACATACCTATGTTAAAGGGTATTGCCGATCATGGAGCGAATCTGACGGGGGTTCGTTGGTTCGTTGGTTGTCGGTGTGAATTAACGAGATATCTATAAGACAAGGATATTCCCATTGTCAGGTCGTACCTCTCCAGCGCTCTCTGAAAGGAATAGTTTTTCAAGTTGTGCAACGAATCGGATCAAGCTGGTATTCTTCAAACCTGGTGTTCCTCGTCGAACAATCGCAATTCGAACCCGAGCGCCGATCGTTATGAATATATGTATGTCCTACTGTTTGCAAATCGTGGGAAAATCATTAAAGAAGTCTGCGTCGGTAGCTTAAACCGAGTACAGTACGAAGCAATGAACCATTTGCGCGTGTGTTATAATCGTATTTAGACACATCGACGGTGAGGCGGTGAGGTGAGGTGAGGTTCGTTCAGCGTACCACGATGAAGGCAAATCGAAGTTAGCATTGTTTCGGCACTCTGGATAAATAACCGATCGTTTTTAACGTGATTTGCAGAAGATGCCGGCGATAAAGAGGGAAGTCGTTGATGCAGAGAACGTCGAGCCGAAGGTCGAACCGAATTTGACAACGCTTACCTCCTTCGTTAGCTCGACGACCTCGACGATCAGATCGTCAACGACTGCTGCGGAAGAGGTTAAAGTCGGTGAGTATAATGATTCGGCTCGATTAATCTCCTGTGGCTACATTACACGCGGTATTCCAATCTCAAGGGCGGATGAATTATTCTTCGTTACGTACCTTTGAGGGGAAAAAGTTTGACTGTGTATCGTTGGCATGCGGGTCGTTTGAAAGCGGGTTATCTTTCGCGACGTCACGCAGAAACAATGCGAGAGAGCCGTGTGCTCATTGTCCTGGAATTAATTTTCTATGCGCTCAAAGGGCTCGGCGAAAACGTGTTAATCTCGCTCGGTGGTCAAATTTTCAGAAACGAAAAATGACGTCACCACGCAGGCCACCAACAAGGTCCTCATGGAGCTCAAGGATTTGGGCAAGGAAATGTCGGAGGAAACCGGCGTGCCCGAATGGGGATTGGCTGCCATTTTTATAGGTGACTTGTGCCGTTTTCGAACACTCGACCCTGCGTCGATTAACACAACAAATTATTTGTCACGACGATAAACTCATTGTACCTCTCGTTTCTCACTCCGCAGCCATCGGAGTCGTGATCTTAGGAATTTGCTTCTGCTGCATAAGAAGATGCTGTCGCAAACGGCGTTCAAAGGACGGAAAGAAGGGCTTGAAGGGGGCGGTGGACCTCAAGTCCGTCCAGCTTCTCGGCAGCACGTATAAAGACAAGGTACTTTTCCGTTTTCTATGTCAAGTGTAGAGCTTAGGCATTTTTTTTATACCCCTTGGATCCACTTAACCTTGTCCAGGTTCAGCCCGACATGGAAGAGCTCACGGATAATGCCGAGGAACCTGACGAAGCCGAGAGTAAACATAGCGAGGTCAAGCTTGGGAAGCTCCAGTACAAGGTGAGTTACCTCGGACGGATAGACGTATCAAAGTCTTGAAAATATTCCAAAAGTGTGCCGAAAGATTATATTACGATCACTAGATTATACGTAGATTGCTAAATAGTGTGGTACCAGATATCTTGACAGTAGAATTGTCAAAACAATTGCAATGAAACATCGCAAATACTTTTATAGGGCACGATTTATGGAAATGAAATTTCACTGAAAAGTTAGATTTCGAACTCTAGTTGTCACAGCTGTCTCCGGAATAGTCTTAAAAGTAGCCGTCTAACCCTGGGACATCGTGTTACTTTAATTTTCAGCTGGAGTACGACTTTAACTCGAACAGCTTGGCAGTGACGGTTATCCAAGCCGAAGAGTTGCCAGCGTTAGACATGGGCGGGACGTCGGATCCTTACGTGAAAGTTTACCTCTTACCGGATAAGAAGAAGAAATTCGAGACTAAAGTGCACAGAAAAACGCTCAATCCCGTGTTCAACGAAACCTTCACGTTTAAGGTGAGGATAAATTTTATCGCTAATCGCGATTCTAGAGTTCCAGGACATGTGCGAAGTTCGATCGTGTAAGTTCGACGTTTGATAGTAAATAGAAATGGGTTAGTGTGATGATTACGTGACAAAGTAGCAAACGAGAGTAATCGGTGCGTAGTAGACACGAGAAATTTCCTTACCCGCATTTGCGAAAGCGGCACAAGGTCGAATGTCTGCCTTGAACCAGTTCGCGTAGTGAATTTGGATGACGAATATTCTTTTTTCAGAGTGTTCCTTACGCCGACGCGATGAACAAGACCCTCGTGTTCGCAATCTTCGATTTCGACAGGTTTTCGAAACACGATCAGATCGGCGAAGTCAAAGTTCCACTGTGCCAGGTAGACTTGGCCCAGACTATCGAGGAATGGCGCGAACTTCAGAGCGTCGAGGGTGAAGGTGGCCAGGTTGGTTCAAAAAGTCTACACGATCTATTTCAGAGACTAAGAAATCACCGCGAGTTTCGCTGAAAGCCTAATTGCATGCAAGCTAAACTCACCGATCGTTATTATTACCGTGAATAGTTTCACTCTCCGGTAGGTGTAATTAATCAGCACTATGAATAACGCCTGGATATAGAACGACCGGACGAAACTTTGCCGTCGGTACAAATAAAAATATAAAAGCTAACCGACCGCAAGCTCCCTCTAACGAGTTCTCTCTTTATCCATCGTCATGATTACCTCAGATTACACTTTTTTTCTTCTCCCTGTAAATAAATTAACTTTTCTCCTAGCAAATGATGACCCTCGGCCTACCAGCGGCGTCAATTGTCGAACACTTAACTTGAACGAAAATTTTCTGTCCCCGAAAAGGGGAAATCCATGCAAAGAACTTGATGAGAAAAGAAGCGAAGGAGGATATTCTGTAGATGATAATTATACTTGACCACTTTGTCTGATCAGGACAACAAGCTGGGTGACATCTGCTTCTCTCTCCGATACGTCCCAACGGCCGGTAAACTAACTGTTGTTATACTCGAGGCGAAGAATCTGAAGAAGATGGACGTCGGCGGGCTTTCCGATCCCTACGTGAAAATCGCTCTGATGCAGAACGGCAAGAGGTTGAAGAAGAAGAAGACGTCGATCAAGAAATGTACTCTGAATCCTTACTACAACGAGTCCTTCACGTTTGAGGTGCCCTTCGAGCAGATTCAGGTAAACCGTCTTAATCGTCAAGTAAATAAATTAGTTGAGACGCGGCAATGGTGGTCTTCGATCATTACGAATTCCTATACTTTGACGTTGCAGAAAGTGCAGCTGGTTGTGACGGTAGTGGACTACGATCGCATCGGTACTTCGGAACCAATTGGCAAAGTTGTTCTTGGATACAACGCGAGCGGAACCGAACTTAGACATTGGTCAGACATGTTGGCATCGCCCAGGCGTCCGATAGCGCAGTGGCACACATTGAAAGACCCGGAAGATGGCGATAAGAAGGACTAAAACTTTGACGAATCCTGAACGAGGTGAGAACTATCCAGATACCTGTACAGATAAACTATATTATTATTACCGTGTATCATACCGCGTTTGGATTATAAAGTTTGAAGATAACGAGGGCGTCTTGTCTTTATGTTGTCGCAGGAGAAATTGAAGAGAAAGAAAAAAAGAAAGAGAGAGTGGGGGGGGGGGAGAAAGAGAAATAGAGAGAGAGATAGAGAGAGAGAAAGAGAGAGAGAGAGAGAGAGAGAAAGCAGAGAAACCAATCGAAATATGTAAGGGGATGGCTAATCCGTTGGTATAAATAACAAAACAAATACTTATAGTAGATATTAATAATATATAATAATTAACTAAACAAATAACAAAGAGCAGATAAAAGATAGAATTGAAAATGATATGTTCTCATGGAGTGTAGTGTCTTGTATATATATATATCTGCTATACTTCTCTCTGTAGTTTTATCATTGGATGATTTCAAGCATTACATTACATTATACATTATATGAGGTGTCCTTTACAAAGATATATATATATAATATAAACATACCTATAACAGATAAATAATAAATAAAGGCATTGACCTTTAGGTCTTCGTCTGCATAAACAACTATTATGCGCGTAATAGTGATATCGACAATATCGAAGCAATGTAGATTGTAATGATCAATTTATTGCGAACGTAATTACTGGTTCACGGGGGTGAATTCCGCATTACTCGGGGGACGCGGTTGCCTGATAATTAATCAATCGTTAAAGCTTGTCCGAATTTCTCAATATCTTTGTCTAAAAAATCCTGTCGTAACACACAACCTGTGTAATCAACGATCGATACTCCACTGAGACCAACGAATAATTTTATCATCATAACAAATCGTGTCATAGCGTGTGTGTGCATCTTAAACTTTATCAAATATCGGTATATAAGTGTGCGAATACAATAAAAAAACATATAAATTTATATATATATACGTATGAATACGCTTTGCTTGTTCAAATTCCACCTCTAAGCATGTTCAGTCCAATGTCGGACAGCTGATTGTTAGCAAATTGACGAACGGTATTAAATGTGTTTCTACGTAAAGATTTACGAACTCACGAACGGATGGCCGTTTTGAATCTTGTACGCGAATTGAATTTTTCTTTTACATCGTATCCACCGGGAATTCATGGTGCTCTCAATTCGCCGGAATCAACATAAATTTCACGGTATATGCAGCTCTGGTCAATGCCTTTATTCGATATGTATCTAAACTCTACGATGATGATGGTGAGTGTAGATTATGCAATGTGCAACCTATATGTATATCGGGGATTTTGAATCGAAGTAGAACGAAGTTTGAACGAAGAATATACCACTCATATTACCATACGTAGATTGAAAGATAGGGGAGGGTGGAAGAAAAAATTAATCATTAATATACCTGTTATTATCTATCAGTGGCAAAAATATAGATACATAATGCAGTTACAATAAAGAATAATTGATTATTCGTTGGGACGTTATTCTACTTTTATACAAAAACACGTGCTCTGTACATGAATTATTATCATTACTGTATCATTACGATGTATTTACTTATTTCGATGGTTGTTGTTATTATTACTACTACTACTGCTATTATTATTATTATTATTATTATTATTATTATTATTGTTGTTGTTGTTGTTGTTTTATAACGAGAATTATCATGTATCGTAGATGAATTTTCAATGTTACATATTCGCGGTAAAAGAACGTTCCGCTATCCTTCTTCTAACACGTGGTAGGCCTATATCGTATTCCATCGTCATTTTCCTCATCGGTTACGGCGTTCGGAGACGGGGAAAATTCTCATATCACAAGTTGGAAGGAGAGATAAAGTAAAGTTGGTGACCAATGGACTGCCATCAGATGTTAATTCGATAAACGATTTATTTTAATTGTTTTAAAAAAGTAAAGTAAAAGAGTGAAACAACAACGGATACGGCAACAATAAAGCGATTCAATTGCCAACGACGAGGCGTAAATCGGAAACTTCACAATCCCAACACCTTTCAAAATACGAAAAGGAAATTCATCAGCCATTTTTCGGTTCACTGCACCTGCATAGCGCTTACGGCTGCAGCTACTCAGGGAAAATTTGTTAAAGAGACGTCAATATAAGAATTATACTCCTTCGGTCGTTTAAATGTTAGAATCACTCCGATTCATGCGATCAGACGGGCGTTGCAAATTTTTGTAAAATAACTGAAATCTTTCAAAATACATTCACGTTGAATCGCAGTGGTAATTGGATACGCGTGGGCGCCGAAAGTAACGCGTGTAAAACCATAATAATACTGCAAGCATTTTACGGTAGAATGTTGAGGATAGGACCGCGAAGCGAAGGATATTCTGTAATAAAAATTCTTCCATTGTAGCGGGTGAGAATTAAGGCTTTCATTCGCTAACTGATTTTATTAGTTTTTAAGCATATTTAACACGAGAATTTCCGCATCGACTTCATGCTGTATAAATAGACCAAATAGGCACAGGAAATTCTCACACAATTAACTTCGACTGGCTTTTACGAAGCCCTTGTCAATTTCATCGTTTTTTACACCGCATTGCGATGAAATTAAAGTTAGCGAATTATCATTTTTTTTTTTGCGACCAACGGGAGATGTTCAAATATAAGTAGACGTTCGTTACGGCGTGCAGCAGAGAAAATAACGAATCACTGAATTTTCATTACGTGTAGAAAACTGTTAGAAAAAAATGCACACTTTAATTATATAAATATGAATGTATATTGGAAACAGCAAGATTTTCAGTGGAAATCTAGACGGGCGTTAAAGAAAAATATTATATCATTGGTAACTGTACAAGCTCTACATGACGAAAGGAACGAAATATACGTAAAACGAAATTGCGATCATTTCTTTGTCGTATAAAATCATTGAAAACACATATATACATGTGTATTACGCATATTTATAGCAGCGTGCAATCTAGTCGATAAATAATATAAATATGCGAATGCAATATCGCCGTAGATTAAATAATTAATATGAGAGTGTTAACTAGCCATTGCTGATTTAGATTTTAGTTTTGCTGAACCCTGACAGAACGGTGGGATTTTTTGCGGGGCGCATTTTTATGGTTTTTAATACCGACATTTTCTTCTGATAAGTGATTTGAGTACACATTGAGCTTTTCCCTATTAGATTTCGTAAATGGCCAGTAAAATATGCATCCTAATGAAAAACGGAAAAGCTCAAGATATTTGAAAAATTGAACATCAATCGATAGACACATAACGACGTAATTTGGACTTTTTTATCCGTGCAATCAACGCCAGAGCAGCTAACATGGTTGTATAATTGAATAATTTTTTTTGATTCTATAGTTTCAGCAGGACCAATCATTGCAAACGATCATCACAGTATAAGTATTACGTTGAACTGACGATGCGTGTATATGCAAAAAGAAAAAAATTCAGCGTCAAACACAACTGAAAGCAGACGAAATTAACTATTATTATTATTATTATTATTGTTGTTGTTATTATTATTATTATCTAGAACGAACAAATATGAGAGAGTGACATTGGTCGAGAAAATTCACGAGCAAGTTATTTCGTTGATCGATGATGTATATCGTTTTCAATTTTCAGTTAGTATCTTATGAATAATTCCGGCATGAATTCATCGCAACTACTACTCTCTAAATTTGAATCAGGGCGATTCACTTCAATTATGAGTATACCATTATAAAAAAACCAGTAAATATACACTGACGATTCAGTGACCTTTCACTGATATTTCACTGATTTTCAGTGTACGAGTATACGAGGTAGTCCAAAAGAACGTGAACAAGGTTGGACACCAACCTCCACCCAATTTGTCACCGATTTATTTCATACTTCTACTCCACCGTATGTACATTTTCCAGTTTTTCAGATTTTTTTCATCTGCCGTTTAGGAGAATATTATAGGTATCTTAGATCTCATCTTCCATAACTTGCAAAATGTGCATTTGGTAAAAAGTTGTGGAGGGGAAAAAATTGTGTTCTTTTCTGAATTAGTCGAAAATAATTTTTTCCGAATTTTCTGGAAATCGTAAGTCATCGTTCTCAACAAAAAAGCGCACAAAAAGCGATATTTCTCGAAAACTGCGTTCTCGAAAAAATTGATACTTGGAGAAAATCTATTTTTGTGCGATCTTTGTTGAAAACGATGACTCGCGATTTCGAGAAAATTCTAAAAAAAAAAAAACGCAATATTTTCTGGCCGACGACGTTTTTCCCAAATGCACAATTTTCGACTCATGGAAGATTAAATCTAAAATATCTACTCCTAAACGGCAAGTGGGAAAAATCTGTAAAAATGAGATAATGTATATTTGGTAGAGTGGATGTAGGAAATGAATCGGCGACCAATTCAGTGGGGGTCGAGGTCCAACCTTGTTCACGTTCGTTTGGACTACCCCATGTACATTAATTTTCTCCAGTGGTATATTTATAAATGGTTCAAATCTAGGGAGTAGATACATCATCTCCAATCGTACCATTTAACGCATATAGCGAGAATTAGTGTCATTGGCTAATGTATCGATATGCCTGCAATGTGTGTAATATCATATTCAATTAAATCTCCAATATTCGCATACTTTCTCTAATAAATATTCGAAATCCAATGTTTACATGAGAAAGTATTTAGTGCCTTTTATTACTTTACTTTTCCCCAAAATACTTAAACGTCTCCGCATATTATACTTGACGAACGTCGATCCGTGTCACTGCTTCCTTATGCGAATGAATTTGTTGTCAGAGAGAGCGTGCATAATACTATCACGTATACTAAACCATACGATACATCATCTTACGAAAGAATAATAACGTCATTATCATTATCACTAATAGCAGCACGATGATAGTTTTAGCAACTCATTACTAACGTTATTATTACTTTTATTTATTATTAGTACAACATTATTATACGTAGTTATAATTGTATCGACTAGAAGGGATATGAAAAACGTAATAAAAAGAAGAAATATCGTTAGAGTGTAAAACTAGGTGTGTAATTGAAAATGAAATTCTGCGAGGGAAATAATATCACGAGAAACGTTAGCAGTTAGACTCAGAGTAAAATATATAATACAATAATTTTAGTTTGTAAAAACGTTTTTAGTCCACCGGTGCGTACGGAAGACGCGAGTGCTGATTAAAGGAAAAAAGAAAACGGTCCAACCCTTCAATTCTTTATTGACAAGAAACGTACCGAATTAAAATCCTGTACTGCAATAATAAGTGTTTGGAGAATGGACCAGTCATATTTCAATCTCCAAATTAGAAACAGTTCTAGGATAAATTTGCAAAGTATACCTGCAGCCCTGTTCTTAGAAAATGAAGCTTGAAAATCATCATTCATTAGGAATCAGTGCTACTTTAAAAGTCCAGGGGATTACCTTTCAGGCTTAAACAAGAAGTTGATGAAAAAGAAGAATAATAAGATTGCAAGTCGGGGTTGATTACGGTGAAGGTGGAAATGACAGCAACTAGGGTATACAGAAATGGCGAAAATATCGATCGCCCAAGTTTGCCATTGTCGTCAATCAAATTGTCAGTTTTGTGCTCCTGATTACTATTAAGAGAACTGGAATAAATAAAATGTCTAGCATTCTGAGAGCCAAATCAAGCTGGAACGCGTGTATCAAAAATGACTCGGTTCAAAAAGACGTTGGTCAGATCTTATTGTTAGTGAAAATTTCAGTAATTGAGACAACAGGTAAACCTGCGACTTGTTCACAGCGAGAATTAAAGTTGAAAATTCGTCGGATGAAATTCGGCATCATTCCCCACCTCATAATGATTTGGCCAACTTTTACTTCGTCCGGAATGCTGCAGTATACGACAGACGACGACTCATCGATCACCATTTACCCAGTTTATAGCTAGTTGTTATATTAATGTTACTATATCTATACCTAGATATCGATTCGTTGATCAGTCAAGAAGAAAAAAGAGGCACACATAGCACACCAAGAATCATGTAAATAAAAGTGTTTATAAGGCTAATTATATTGAGTTGATCGGAAATTGTCCTTATCATTATACTATATTATATCGTGTATCATTAGTGCAGCTTGCAAGAAAAATGTCCCATGTGTCATGTGCAAAAACAATCCCTACAACGCAGATCTTTCAGGGTGAGATTTTAACTGATTTATGACTCGCATGAATGATCGCGAGAATGAGAAAAGTACAGCGTTGCGAATCAAAAAAAAAAAAAAAAAACACGGATCGGCTGAAAAGGCAAATGTAACGCGAAATGTGTTCAGCATGCGTAAGATTTGAACGTGAGACTTCAAGTTTGAACCATAAAATAATCTAAATGCTTTAGCGCGCGTTCCGACGTTTTTCGTCATTCAGTCTCGGATTTCGCGACTTGAATATTCGCTCTGCAGCGATTGTGATTAAAAATATAATCATCATCCATTTATTGTGACTTTATAAATCAGTATCAGAGTATAAATAGCGTTGAATATCCAGTAGTACCTACCTATTATATACCTAACTTTGTCCTTTATTGTAAAATATAAAAATTGCTCGTTCCTAGCTATGCATAATTTCAAAGTGAAGAACCGAAAGAATACGAAAAATTATTTATTATTAAATAAGAAAAAAGAAAATATAAACAATTCCCCACTGCGACGATATTTTCGAATGCCTGGAACAATTCTTGAAACGTAGTTTCATCGCGGAGTACCTATATGTATATGTATAGTGGGCACTAATTGTGGATTCTGGGCACTGTGCGAGTTAAACAGACTCATAATAAGATAAACAAAAACAAGATCAAGCAAAGAGAAAAAAAAAAAAAAAAAACCAAGAATAACCTAAATCGAGTAATTTATCTTAAATCATATACTGAAAATTTCCAGCTTGCGAAGACGAGGATGTACCAACATGTAATCACTCCATTATACTTATTGTATGTGTATATATACATATATATGTATGTGTATATAGATGAAAGCACGTATACATATACATATGTACTATAGTGCGTATATCAACGATTATTGCGATAATGTATTGTAAATCCATAGAAGTTATTATTATATCGTAATTATTATGTAATAAATATTGTTGTTAACATAAACAATTAAGATTTGAATTGCCGAGACCAACGTAGCGGATGATAAAAATCCATATTAATATATTATCGTACCGTGTGATACGACTAGCCCCGAAATGCAATAGGTAAGCGCAAATAGTTATTATTCTTTCTTTCATTCCAATTGTTTTTTTTTTTTCTGGCTCAATTCTTTGATAAAACTAATTGTACAGCATGTACAATTACAGGCACGTCAAAAAACGGGATTGAAATCTACGGACTGCAGTGATAAGGTAAGCGAAAAAATATGTAGGTACGATGGGTGTACAATCTATAAATATTATCGTTAACAACAACCGTTTACACGCAACGATTGAAAAAAAAAACGACAGTAAGTCAACATGTAACAAAATATTTATTAAATAATGAATAAGTATTTGAACACATTACAGCGTATCATTATAATAATAATAATAATGATAATAATAATGATATTTATCGGTGAAGCTACTTAATGTAAAAAAAAAAAAAAAAAAAAAAAAACGTTACGTTTACAGTCTAATCTGTATTATGGAAACAAGTAACACATTTGCAACGTCTTATGTATAACCTATTCTAAAAGTATGTCTATCAACTGTTTCAACAGACTTAATACTGGCGGTAAAATGATCGCTTCCGACTTTTTGTTGCTCGAATTTTTTCCGGAAGTCCTCGGGCGTAAGGTTTTTTGCCGTTTGTTGACAGATAGTAGATGCCTCGTGCGCTGTAACGCGGGGTAAAAATTTTCAAAATGCCACGAGACGAATTTCCATTTTTTAATCGATACTCACGTGGACGGCGTGTCTTCGCCCATCAAGACGTACTCGTTCTCTGCTGGGTTGCACCACCCGATCAAGTAAGATAACAAATTCGCACAGGGTGCCGCCCAGAAGCCAACTTCCGTTGTTATTGACTCGATGTAGTACGGTGTTACCTTTGTATGGTCGCAGGACAAGGTTTCTAAAATTGCAACGAAATAAAAAAAAAAGTGCCGAGCTGTAAGTATGCGTCGGTTGGACTGTGATACGAGAAGTGAGCAGGTAATTGTTGTAAATTTATCAATTTTTTTCACATGCAGAATAAACGTTTTCCAACATCATAAACCGCACGTAGCCAGGCAATTATTCAACGCCCCTCACCAAAAGAATATGACGTCGACAGTCGTAAGAAATTGGTAGAAATATGTGGTTCGAATTTCGTGAACGAAACGTTTTTCTAAATTCATTTGTGAGGTGGCCAGTGTTCCACTGCAAAATGACGAGTATATCATTAACCGAATGAAAATAAGATTATTCATGCAGAAATTCATCTGGACAGGATGAAATATAGTTTCTCATGCAATTATCGTTATAAAAATACAAGATTGTCCTAATTTTCATCCCGCTAGTCAAAATAGATAAATAAATACTGATAAAAGCGGGAAAGTCTTTGTAATGCATAACGAATAAATATGTTTATTTGGCTGAAAAAATCCTGTTTTCTCAGTCAAGTACAACATTGTGACGTTTTTATTGAATTACTTATATTCGCAAAATTACATCAGAGTCTTGATTCCGAATGGCGTCGCCTCTGTTTCAGTGTAAGCCGTTTATCGTATCTCTATACCGTGAAGAAAGATGAAGATGAAAGATGAACTCAACTCACATAATCTCTGGAATAACGATAAGTTGAAAAATGAGGTGAATTTACGCAAGACGATTATCTTACAATAGATAAAACTGCCTAGATAACGTGCACTACCGGAGATGGAAGTTGAGTAATTCGGCGCTGCCGGAGAGCGTAGGAAAAAAAAATAATGTAAAATATCTGCTTGCATAACGTTGCAAAATTAAATGTCTTACGGAGTATGGATGTGCCGAGGCATCCGGGTTGACTCGATCCTCCGTTTACGTAAAAGTCGGCGTGGCCAGTCGGGCCCCACTGACCAAGTATACCAGCCCCGGTGTGGATCACGTCCACAAAATGAGCGTCAGTGTCGTCCAAGTCCAACGATCTGTTACCTCCACCCATGTAGAATAGTATCGTCGGATCCAGTCCTGAGGAATCGAGATGTATCAACGTGTGTGCGCAAAAAAAAAAAAAGAAAAAAAGTGCGTCATCGCTGTTTAAAATAACGTACGGATAGTATTTCAACTTTCGAATTGACAATGAGATGAACAAATTTACAGTGGACGAAAGTCGTCCTTGAATTTCAATTAAATTTCTCACACTTCGTTGTACGAGCGGTTAGATTTTTTATTTTAATTTTTTGTTCCGGTGATGGGTTTTATTCGAGCCTGAAGTGCATAATGTTATTATAGCAATCGAATTGCGACAGCTGCGTGACTTGAGTGAGTTATGTCGTAACTATAAATTTCCATCTCAGCTAATCAACGACGTGTGAATAATGAAATTCATCTGTACAAGTCACGATCTTGTAAAGCCAGGTTCGCGTGTAATTGTACTTCTACCTTAGCCTAGAGGTGATCGATAGTGTTTCAACTCTAGGTATTCCGAGATTGTAATTGAAAAAACGTATAACCATTAGAGAAATGTTATTAATGTAACTAATTTTCCAGAATATTCCTTCCGCGCAGGATACAAATCAACTTTTCTTCTTCGCGAATGAAAAACTTTCAACGCGGTTGAAGAAGATTCATTCTCACAAGTTAACACGAATTATATTGACTCCAGTTTTGACCGACAATAAAACATATTTTATACTTACGACGAATAAAGACGTAGCACAGTTATCACTGATGGAGTAGTTTCGTTTTGCTAGTCTTTATTTATTTTTTTTTTAATTACTTTCTTTTTTTTTTGTGCCGCAGTGCAAAGTTGCAGCAGGGTAAAAATTTCTCCGGTCACGCTGCGCTTGAAAAAATCAGAGTGAAAGAAGCTCTTTTATGTCGGCTAAGAACTCCGATTAACTTGAGAAAGAATCTTGTGAACGGCACTGTAGCGCACAATAAACAGAGAGCTTAACGAACAACCGAGGTCGATTTCGAAAGGAGCAAAGTCGCGGCTTGTAATAGAAGGTAATTGCACCACGGAGCGCGGCAATCGCGTTATTTTCCTCATGCAGTGAAATTGACGAGTACCTGTTATCCGGCCGAGCTTATCGCCGGGCAGGTGATTCGCCATCAGTCCAGCGATGTGGGCACCGACGCTGTATCCCAATACGTGAACAGACTCGACGGGGATTCCTCGGGGATGATTTTTCAGGTACCGGACGAGCTGGGCGATGCATTGCGAGCAGAAATTCGGCCCCCATCGAACCTGGGAGAGGCACGGCTCGCGAACAAGGGAGCCATAATCAACGATTATCACGTTGTAGTTCCCCCTTGTGAAATATGCTGCAAAACACATGACAGTATCATCGGTTTTCAGGATATCCTCTCGTCGGAAACGTCACAAGATACAATTAGACGCAAGAAAAAAGTTCGAAGGTGTGATTTAAGCTGACGAAGGTACGTTTTAATCGTTTAATTTAATCATCGATACACATATCCCTCAACTACGAAAATATTTCGTGCAATATCAAAGTTCGACTAATAGTTCCTGATAGTGCTGGACGACTTGGCCAGCTTAGCCGGCCAAGACTGTAAAATTGACTTATTAGCTGAAAGTTAGCTGCATGGCTAAAGTGATTGGCCGGCCAAAATAGCCAATCAGCTTATTTTAACCAAACTTAATAATGCAGAAAATCAACAAGCAAATTAAGTTTTCACCTTTTTGATTCGAACTTTTAATCAAAATACCACATAAATAGACGTTTGTCACTAACGGATGGAGAAGTTTTTGAGCGAATCCAATTTTAATATTACCGAATGATATTCCAACAATAAGTGCAGTTGGGAAATGATGCGTATTAAATTATTCGAAAATATGCGGAGCTCGGTAAGTTACTTTGAAAAGTTGATCGGAACAAGTATCACATTTAACAGACGTTAATTTTTATTCTTAGGTTAGATGATTATTATTGATTGATCAGCCTTTTAGGTACTTTTGAAAATTGGATGACAATAATTCTGTAAAGTCAATATAATAAAACTCATTCCAGTTGCAAGTTCGAATGCAAAAGGTGAAAAATTCATTTTTTTTGTTGATTTTGTACATTTTCAAGTTTAGCCGGTTAACAGGCTAACTTTTTTGGCCGGCTAATTGTAAGCCGGCTAAATCGTACAGCACTAGGTCCTGATTAAATTGTAAATTTCACAGAGATCGCTGTATTTACGATACGATAATGAAAAATAAACAATTTAGTCACTTTTCATTAAATGCAGCTCATTTTGTTCGCAACATCAATTTTTTCTTCAGCGACTCATTGTCAGTTAATAAAAAATTATATTCTAAACGATAAAGTTCAGTTGTACTTTTTAATGTCTTTCTTGATAGTTCTTTTTTCATAATTGTTCTTGAAGAAACGGTTAATAGAAGCAATATATTCTTATAATAGCACGCTTACATGATCACGGTGAATAAGTTAGTTTAAACGTTATTTGCGAATTCCTCCGTTACTTTTCTTCTCTTCTTCTTTACCAGGGTGACGCATTGACAACCAATACACGATTTTAGAGCGGACGATTTAGCCGCGAATTGAAGTAATCGTCATCCTTTCACTATCTTTAAAATACGAATTTAAAGAGCTCCAGCCACATTATGCAATTCTCCTTTCGCCCGAAACATTGAACTTTCAAGTTTCTGACGTGGCCGAAATTTATAATACAAACGTATATAATTGTTAAAAATTGAAACTCTTTAGAAAATCCGAAATTCACTACGCCCACGAGCTATATTACGTCCAGTCACCTTCTCAAGTGCAAGGAGAAATCACATCATCCGTATGAATAATTACGTACACTTCGCTGAATTCGAAATATAGATTGCGAAAATATAAACAACGGTTAAGAATCTTTAGGAAAACTTTCTTCTCTGTGTACACTGCGGAGGTAATGTCAAACAAGAATGTCAATTGAACTTAATAATTGGATAGCCGAAATTTTCCAGCTCAGAGGTCTTTCTGCACGCAATGAAAGCTGCGACTTATTCGGCAAAAATTGCAGTGGGTTCGGAACAAGGCATCTTGAGCAGCGCTCACTCTAATACTTGAAAAACGAAAGAAATACTGTTCAAATCCTAACAAAGTAGAAAGTGTTCAATTTTACGGAATTGAAATTTAGGGGTTGCGATATTTGAACGAAATTAATAAAATTCCAACTATTCGTTGTAAGATAATATTTAATTTACCCAATTACGCAACCAGACACGAACTAAAGAAAATTATACTTATGTTATATTCTCACCAAAAACCTTCGTTTTTTAGTTCTTGTCACGCCTACTCAAAAGAAAAGTGAAATTGATCATGCCGAAATCTCGAATATATCGGTCACGTTTTTTTCTACGTGCGTGAATTCAATGTATTCATTTGCACAGGTCCATGTCGCTTATGCAGATTACTGAAATATGCACCCAAAAAATACTTCGCTCACGGCAGCAAAATTGTTATCCAGTCGTCGTAACGAAATATATTGTCAGCACGACTCTTCATTTTGTTGACACAACGAAATGACACAGATTTGTTTCGTTGACCATACTAAATCATTTTTTTATTTATATTGAGTTTTTTTTTCAAAAAAATGGCGATGTCTTGAAGTGCGAATCGAATTATTGTTGTACGGTTAGCTAAATGTTTTAATGTTTGAGTACTATAACCTGCGCGCGAACAACGCGCACTCGTGAAAATTCAAATTCAACGTCCGCGTCAAATCTTCTGTGTACCGGCGACCAAATGCTCTGGTTGCCGGTACCGGAATCTGCGCGTGAACGTTGCGCAGTAATGCGAGTTCGCAAATCATTGCTGAGCACGCCGCATACCAAGTTTAGTCGTCGCGTGCAGCGGGTCCAATTTCAAAAGTTCTCAAACGCGTAGAACAAGAACTACAAGTCGAAAAATACTGAATATAACTTTAATCGAAGGAAATACAAACGGACGATGAAACTAGTCTGATTTTACGATTGTGGAGTGGAGATTTTACGCGTGTCGATTCATCGCAATTACAATGGAATTCACACACAGATCTTTTTACTTCTATCTATCTATCTATCTTAATTCCGTTTTCTCATACTCAATTCGTTTTCGTTCACTGGGAACAATTCTTTTTATTGGTTTAAAAAGTTTAATCGGAGCTGGCAACAATTCATTTTGTTGGTTCGATAAAATATTTGTTGATATTTTGGTTTGTTGTCTCGACCAAATTATTTTACCGTATATCGATTTTGTAACAACTACTTGATTTTTATGTTGTCCATACAAAACAAACGGTCTGTTGTTACGAAACAATGCAGCAAAATTTTTTCGAATACTTCACAATTCTTTTGTCGTGATAGCGAAACTTTTTTCTGGTTGTAGAATAATCTCGGTATTTCCTTGGGATCAAAGGAGACGGTTATTGGTCGCTAATTACCCTTTCGAAGGTCGGTACTAGGGGCCAGATTTCTCCCACCTCCAAATCCGTGGATGATAACTTTTGTTGGATGCAGATTGTTGAATTTCGATCTGTCCAATGAATGAGGATCCAAAACGTCGATGAGGAATGGATTCTTTTGCGTTTCCCTGGTTACAGAAATAATCCCAAGTTAATAAACATATTATACGAATGAGAAGTAGCCCAAACCTTCATGCAGTATATCCGAAGTTCAACTTGCGAAACAGCGTAATGAGCACGAAAAATCACCGAACACCGCATTGCTCAATTCCTAAGGTTTCGTATTTTGAAACCACTCAAATTTCCAAACGTAATTGAACCAATTACTTATTCACAGTGTCCCAGTTTTCTGATTCAACTTACGGCGCCTTCAGGCAGACCTCAGAGTCAGAGAAGTAGCGATATAATATTGACAGTTTTACTGGAGACAGACTGTGTATACAGCGTCTCGTATATTTAAAAGCAAAATGAGCAGATATTTGACGGTTAAAAACGAAACTCAACACGTGCGCGACTCCCAGTACCCAAGCGAAAGTGAGACACAACACGGAACAGCGAAGAGCTTGTGAAACCGAAACGGTACTTCGTATTTTACCATTTAGCATTTCGGCGGCGGAGAAAAACATTCTAAACGATCCGCTTATAGAGCGTTATAAACGCTTTGCGCAACTTCGAGATGCGTACGATACGTGCTGTTTGTAATTTGTTCTATGCCTCGCAGTTATTTTTCTCTTCTATTCTTTATCGTTGAGAGCAAAGGCGCATAAAAGTGGCGCGCAAATCTTTACCCACTAAATGGCGTAATGCAACTCCCAAGAGAAAGGCGGCTCTGCTGTGTTTATTGAGGTCACTTTCAGCTGAAGGTGAAATGATCGTGATCTTGAAATGCTCGAACAGCCTCAAGCGTGCATTACACTTCTCAGAGCTGCAAAACGCGCCCAATTTGCAACAGGATTTTGGTCGTTCGAATAAAATATGAATTACGTGACAATTCGACTTCATAAAAGTCGAATTTCCAAATGTGAATAACCACGTGCGTTACGTATATTCATCGTCACGTGTAGTCGTCGTATGTACATCCATAAAGATGTAAGAATAATACATTATTCATTACTGGATGATCTAGGCTTATGAAATCATGAATGAAAAAATCATTCACCAGGTGCGTTGGGAATTCATTTACCTATGTAGTAATATGATTTTAGTTTACCTTGTGTACAGATAAAACTCAATCCGTGGGTTTGGACACACGATTGGCCCCTTGAGGCACGAAGTGTTATTGAAGAGATCCTCCAATGCTTTCGACTGCCCCCTTACACCACCTAGTTAAATGATAAAGATACCGTTACAGATTCAAAGTCTAATGCGATTATAGCCTGGGGCGAACGATTTACTTGAACGCGAGCCAAATGATTTTTTGGAAGTCGTTAATGCACGCGCGATTATTATCTGTTTTGCAAGAATTACAAGCCAAAGCTTTCGAGCACGCAATCCATCCATCAGTAAGAAATCCATAACGTGATACTCGTACCTCCGGTTATGACATATTTGATATTCACTTTCCTCGAACGAAAACTGTTAAACGGTTCAGCGATCTGTGTCTTTCAGGAAGTCCGGCAAGTTGCCTGAGTACAGTACTCACTGCCTACCTAGGCAGCGCGCCTTGTGATCCAGTTTACATATCGTTACGTACCAACCTACAGGTATCGGTACCGAACACTCACTTTTATCAAGCTGAACGATCATCGGTAAATCAAAAAGCAAGAGGTCACTTTGAAAACATGTTAATTAACGCGTTTGAAAAACAAAAAATTGTGTGATTTGTCAACGAAACACTCATTAGTGCCACTGCGGTATTTTCCAGAAAAAATATTCACAACAGTGTCGCTCAAAAACATATACCAATATTACTAATGAACATGCAAGACACCCCGGAAAAACACCGTTTTATGTCATTCGATCCATTGAACGGTCGTTTAATAGATCTTGGAACAAGCCGGGTTGTGTAAGATTATTCACTGTTTTTTGTGATAGATCCGGTTCCATGAAATTAATATGGAATACTTTGGTCGGCTGATTTTCAGATTGACAAGTACGCGTGTTAAAACTTCAACGAATGCCCTCCTGGATGAAATGGACGATTACACTTGATTTGAGAGACTTTAACAATAAGAGAATTACTGTACACCCAATCATTAAAGACGCTGTAAAAAGTGAAACTAAGGCTAACAGCCAGAGTTAGCAGCGGATTCGTCTCAAAAAAAGGTATCGAGGTCCTCGCACTTTTCATCCGAATATACATAAATGGCTGTATAACATTACGGGTATATAAGTGAACTAGATTATCCTATTTGAAAAAGTTTGAGCCCATTGAGCTGCGGGTTTAGTTTCAGCTCGACTAAGAAGAGGTGTCAAAGAAACGGCGGTGTCGTAAAAATAACCCGCGGCTTTGAAATAAATTGAATTTGCGAAAAAGCTTACCGACAAACAGAACCGCAGAGACGAGGGCAGCGGTAATAAACACTCTCACGACACTGATCGCCATCTCCGGCTACGCGGACGTCCGTAATTTAACATCTAACAGGAGATGAAAAATCAGCAAAAGTGAATCGACGAGCGTCCGGGCACGAAATGTAAACTCATCGGAATCCGAGAGAATTTAGAAAGTAAACGTACCTCCACACCAGGCCTACGTCAACGTATCGCGAGTGCGTCGCGGGTGCGCGTGCATCACGCACGCAACTCGCGTACTCACACACGTAGGTACCTTGGCGTTACGACGCGTGCACCGAGGCTTCACGCCCCGGAGACACGCGGGGATGATCCTGGCGAACCTCCCTTTTGAAAACCGGTCTGCCCGGCTTCCAGTAACCGCCCACGATATCTACCAACGATCATAGGAAGTCATCTATTAGTCCTGACCAACGCAACGTAACGTTACGCGCGTTACGATTCGCGTTACGCGTTACCCCTGCTCCTCTATCGCCTAGCCTAACTCGATTCTAGCTTGCCATCAAGGCCGTTCCGTCAATCAAACCGCAGCCTTCCAACTTCTTGTGCCTGCACCTTGCCGTCGAGGCGTTCCAATTTTTTTTTTTTTTTTTTCTCATCTTATTCTTGGCTATTGAGCACCGTTAGTGACGAAAGTGAAGGATCAAAAAGGAATCCAGCTTTTTACCTACCAATTGTAACATTCGGGCAATACACCGATACAGCAATGTCACTTCGATACTGCTGGTTGACGATGAGAAGATCGTTTTATTTCACTTTACTCGAACGAAATCCTTACTCGTGTCTGATTAAGTAACCGTACCGATGTAACAGCAATTGGATTGCAAGTGGACAGGACAAAACCAAGACTAGTCTACAGTGAAATCCTTGACCCACTTGGTGGAACTTACTATTAGACGTTAATTATGCGCTTATCAACTCACGCAACGCAACGATCGAATAGCGTTCGGCTGATCATTCGTTTAAATCATGCGATCTGTTTCGCCTGTTTTCTCCGATCTTATCCACGCGCGATTTCAGCATGATGTACAATGAAATATTATCTCCGGTCGGTGATTTGCCAATTTTTCGTTTCAATTTATCCTGATCAGAGGAGATCGATCCCCGCTAATTTTATGTACTCCAACTAATACAAAATAAAGAGAAAACATAAGTTGTCGATTTTACTGTGTCAGACAAGGTGATCTGTACATGTTAATTTTGTTTTCTCATTTTTTTTTCACCCACATTTGCGATGTCCTCTAGTAAATACACGGCATTCCTCTGTCTCGTCCCTGTGCCAGATCGGAGTAATAATTGCATAGAACTTGCACCGTCGATTTGCGTTATATGAGCAGGTAATTCAAACTGGACGTTGCGTATGAAAGCGTCCGTGTTATTAGTTCATCGTCTGTCTCTGTCGAAGTGATCGACGCGCATCTCCTGAAATCTCCTCACAATCGAGAGGACCTATTAAATACTGCATGGGGATGAACACGATGTCTGAATAAACACCGAAGAAACGTTTACATCGTGCGTTTTGTTTAAAATTCGGTATTAAGTTCCCGAAAGTGACGTTGGTTTGAATGTGTTGAAAACTTGTTTCTCTCAATGTTTCTCGATTGCTGAATTCTGGTCGGAAATGAATACGGATAATTTAACGACGGTGATACTCAGCTTTCACGCATAAATCGATCTGTACTCCGAACGGAGAGAAATTGTCCGCGGATGATAACGAGTCAAAATTGAGGTGTTTTTTAAAAGATTGGCTTACACTTTATTGTCAATAGTCGTCAGTAATTTTGTATTATTACAATACATCCAAGTTATATAATATACATACATATTTTACATAATAATAATAGATAATAAATATTAACAAACCAGGTAACATCGCTATAAGACAACATTGACACTAAACTGCCAGATATTATGTCTAATTTGATCATCCCTATGATATTATTTGGGCGTATATTGTATTTCAAGTCTGGTTTTACCAGGCCACGATGAATTCAAACGACAAGTTTCAAGTCTTTGAGGGGACGCTGCAGGCAGTTCTTACCGACTGCGTTAAATGTCTTCTATTTTCACTATTCTCAGAGACTATGCATCGTAATGCAAAAAAGGGCATATCACTTTCTATTCTACATCCGATTTTGAGTAAAAAACACACCGACACATTTTGGTTTTAAGCAAAAATAAGGAAACGACATGAAAAAATAAATTGCAAAACTGCGCAAAATTAAAATGTATTCGTATGTTTTTGTTCGGAACTACATGCAGAATTCGATTCTTATGTTCTGTTTCCATTGCTATGCATAGTCTCTGATATAAGACAAAATTGAATACGTTAAGAACTGACAACAGGATCCTCTTAACGTAATAATTTCAATTCGAAAATTGTCGTCGAATTCAGCAAAACTACACATGATATATTGCGAGGTCCCTTTGGGACTATTAATTTCCGATGCTACCTGGAAATATATTGTCAGCTGGGCGCCTGGCACCTCAATCAATGCTTTCCATGTATTAGCATTTCGTTATACATATTACTGGTAAAACTTTCTTCACTACAGCGTGAAATCTCTTTCAGAAAAAACATTTATATTAATAAACTTATTGCGTCACGGGTGACGTGAGCCTATTAAACATTGTACAAACACTATTTTCATACCCAGCATTAAATATCGAAGTCCGTATTATCTTTCACTTCCGGTTCTCCGGTACTACAGAATGAAAAGAATAACTCGTTACTGGGAGAGCAAATCAGGGCAAAATATCTTTATGTTATACTCCCATTGAGTATACGTGCGTCAATTATCCAATTTTAATGCTGCGATTGAAAAGTGGTGCTAGGTAACTAAACCCATCATGAAAACGTAAGGTTCGATCAACCTAGTTCAGTCACCGATAATATACATTAATTTTCATAACCCTTTCACCTAGTGAGAAGCTAATAAAAGCTTTTTATAATGTGTGTTTATATGTATAGATATACATAACATTGATACATGTACAAGCTCAGTTTTCAAAGAATCGACTAGCATTGTAGTTTTCATTTATTAATCGCTGATTCATAACATACCAGTTATAGTTTAAAACGTCAGAGTATTGCTTATCGAAAAATCGAAGTACTTTAATATTGAACCGCCGTCAGTCAATCATTTTTACTAAAAATTGATGAATTTACTTTTTGAAAGCTGCTTTACTGTATTAAAAATATCGCGTGAGTCAGCTCCTCTAACAAGGATACTTTTTCTGTATTTTATTTCTCAAGTATACTGATCAGACACCGTAATCTACTAATTAAAAACTGAGCCCGAACAAGAATTTGTAGTAATTTCCAACGTCTGCTATTTTTATTGTCTTCGTAACATATTACTTTCAATTGTTTGTTACAATTCGTTATTGTCGATATAGTAATTGATACATTTTCGTAAATATACAATAATAATTATTATATATATCGCGTGAGATATATATTTTATATATCTATATATATATATATATCTATATATCTATATATATATCTATATATATATATTGTATAATGCATTTGCTTGAATTCGAATGAATAATACATTCGTCATTATTAATACATTCAAAAATATTATACAAATAACCACATCTACATATATGTATATAATTCAATAATATCATAGAATAATATATTATCATACCTGAAACTGATCGTAGAATATATACCATATATATATATATATATTTATTTATATGTATAGCAATATTCTTTTACTTTCAATGTTTATAGTCATTATTATTTCTCATTCTGGAAGAGATAATTTTGTTCGTACAAATGGTGGACGCGTTAATATTCCTTTTGCAAAAGTTTGGAGAAAATAAAACATCACAAATTAAGTATAGAAATATTCCAGCTCCAATATCAATGCTCCAAGCCATCAGATAAATAGAAAATTTATCAGTTGGATCGCAAACGCAATCCGTTTCTTTGGACAACATTAATTGGAAAATCCCAAAAAGATGCCAACGTTCATATCCGCGATGCAAATGACCAATTTAAATTATTAACCGATAGCTGGCTGCTAACGAACAGTTTCTACTTATACGCTTTCACCTCTATATCAAAAATCGATATTGTAACTCAGAAATAACCATTTATCAAGGGTATAACAATTAGCCATTGGAGAACGGAAAATACTCCTAAATCTAAATATACCAACGAATATTAAAATAACGATGAATATCCAATACCATGTAGGTACAATAACACTTGATTCTAGAATCAGTCTCAAGTTCTAAATTTTATGCCAGTTAGTAAAGAGTAGAGTGTCAGTGCAGGTTTTATTAGAATTTCTATATCTCAGCGAGACTGTCGTGTATTACTGTTCGAGTGAATGCTTGAGATTTCGTAAATGGTGTATAAATATTTGTAACAACGACTTTTATAATTTTAACACTATTTACTATTTTTGAACGACTCAAAACAGGACTAACACTTCCACTATTTATATCAATTACGAGGAAACGATAGCGCGTGATTTTTTTCTTTTCCTTTTTTTTTTGGTTCAAGTATATAACATCAATACTCAATTAAATTTAAAGTTTAACGCTTATAGAAGATATCGTTTATCGCTAAATAGAATTATTCCGTTCAATTTATCTGTCTGTATAGTATAATATACTTTCATTTACATATATATTTTTAATCATTCACGACGGCTGCATAAACCCTTAGATTTGTAGAAAAAATATCGCTTGAGGAGACATCTACCTCAAATTTGTGCCGACACCATTAATCTCTTTCCGCAGACGGAGTACAATCAACGCGTGCCAAAGACGAATTTCAGCTGACATGAGAAAAAATGTAAACTTCATTACGCACGAACTTGAAAATACTCAATAATTTAAGTAACACCATAAATTTCTCCCTAATTATTGATCGATTGATGAAAAAAAAAAAAGATCTGACTAATGCGTGGGCAGTTGAAAAATTTCGCGTTGAAAATGCTGCGTCGGCAAGGAAAATGTATCGGCACAAAGCATATACGTATCAAAAATTCAACGTTCTAATTATTCCTTATCAGTTGAAAAATTCGTCCATAGACTGTCTACTTTACTCTCTATTGTCTTCATTCTGAGCTCACAATCAGAATACGTGCGTTTCGTTGCGTTTCACTGTTCCAGCGTATTGTTCAGGGAAATGTTCCACAGTTCTTTCAGTTTTTCTTATCGTATTGAATTGTGTGTACATATATACCTAATACTTATGAAATAGACCGACCGCCTTCAAATGGTATTGCTTCCCAGCGCCGAAGGGTTTATCAATAATTGTACACAGACATACAAGACAAGTGATATAACTCTTAGGGTTTCTTTTCGGGTCTCATTTTGAAATGTAAAGTTTCAATTGCGTCTCGAGTCGAGTGAGTAACTAATTAATTAATTAATTAATTAATTAATTAATTAATTAATTAATTGATTACTAATATTCTTTCTTGATATATATTAAGTAATTCAAACACAGCAGACTCTCACGAAAAACTTATACTACAAAGCTAATAATAATTGAACACTACAAGATGTACTAAAAGAGTCGGCACTTCGATTTTACACTTACACTACATACTTCCTTAAATTCACTGAGTGCGTGGTCTCAAGGTTTATAACATTCCCTCTCTGCCTTAGTACATCTTGCATTATTTATTGTCGTAAATTATTATTCAAGTTATACAAGTACACGAATATTATTGTTCGAACAGCATCAATAACTTATCTTATATAATATCTATATTATATATATAATGTATAAGTAAGATATATAATAATTAATCTTTGGATTCACCAAGCCAGGAATTATCTTAGGCCAGTCACTACTTTCTGTGTGTATGCGTATCAATTAATCATTACAGTATAGTATTGTCAATTCCACAACAATATATAACAAAATTAAATAACAAAATCTAATAAACTACATCTCACGTTATACGTATTATTGTCAGCTATATAACTGCAGTTAAACTATAATAATGTCATATTACAATATTATTCTTTGTACAAATTAATTGATTATAAATATAATTATGTCACAATAATACTTTCATTTTCACGTCAAATTCAATTCAGAAGTTAATTCATACATACCTACTTTGATCAATATTTACTAAAATATTGCAATTGCCAAATATTTCTTCACGTTACATTTATTGTCGTGATTATTTCAATCAATCTTATTTATTCTGCCTTTACTTATTATCTCGCATACCTCCCGAGTCGAATGCAATAAGACATTCAGATATTGTCCGTTTTAATCTTAAGGGGATTGTACAGTGTCGTGTGCTGAAACTTATCTCGAACCTTATTGCAATGATATTTCGATGCACGATAATCCAATCGAAATTCGTTCAAACTTCTAGTTGGCTCGATGTCTGTGTAAAAAAAGAGCATGATCTTTCAAAAATTTCAACGACCGAGGGTGAAAATGTTTTTTCAAAGTAGTGTCGGATTTCGCAACTTATTGTTGTTTCCGAAGTTGCACGCATCTTTGAATTATACTTTCTCCGAATGCGTCTTGGAACACAGTTTCAAAATCTCTCAAACTTGTATAATCCCCATAAATTGTTAAGCAAAAATTAAATTGCTATATGATATTACTAAATCGTATTTAATACTGCTTATATAAGACGAGCGATTGGCGAATATATTTATAATATTGTTTAGTTATTTAAAAATGGCTCGCATAAATTGACTATAGACTTTCGTTCGTGTCGAGCAGCGAGACGTAATACATATATTTTTAAATTTCATCGACCGCTCGAGACCTCTTTTGCGTAGTTTATGTATCATTACGTATTGCGATTGGTTTGCCAAAGTTTGCAATCACATCCTATTATAAGTACGCATTACACTGGAATCAATATTATACTTGATTTACAGTTTATGATATTTTCAATCACTTTCAAACAATTTGTATCTTAAAATCTAATACTTTCAAGATGTTTCACTTTCTTTCTTATACTTTCATGTAATTTGTATATCTTATTTCGTCACATTTCATACCTACAGCATATCTACGTTTCGTTTTGTAACCTTATCTTATTTATTCTAAGGATTCATTTTTATCTTATATGTCATGTCTATACTTCCGGTCTTATAAACTTACATTTTTCTTGCTATGAAGCTAGCTTCATCGGGATACTCTCAATTGTTTGTAAACTTGTTTTTTTTTCTTTGTCTTTTGCTTTGTTCCATTTATCCATTGAGGTATTTAAATTCTTTACGCATAATATTATTTATATTATTTTATTCATCTTCTTTTTTTCTGTTTCGTTTTGTCCTCAGCTCGATTTGTACTTTTCTTCTACGAATGGCCGTGGCGGTGCTTTTCTCTGAACCATAACTTGTGTCCTTCGAAGTTCTTTTATTGCTATGTTTCTAAATATTGTGCTACTCTTTATATTCGGTGTTTCGTGTTTGATCATATGCGACGCGACGCTCATCCTAAATGCCATTCTTACCAATGAGCACGGAGAACAGGGTACTCATCATTTGTCGGGGCTAAATATGGACACGAATACGGTCATATTTTTCAAATTATTAATCATTAATTCGCCGTTCTTATCTTATTTTAGAGGAAAAAAAATTGCGTGGAAGAAAAGACAATGTGCTTATTGATCGCGACTAAGAAGAAGAATCTTCCTCGCTACAAGTAAAACGTAAGTGGCTCCGACTGTGATCAACACTCTGACTCCTCCCATTGGATTATATTCTTCTCCGCTCTCACAACCTACGTTTCAGTTACTCACCCAATCCGGCGTAAATCTGACCTGCTGTACATTAATTCCACTGTTGTCCGCCCATCACATCATGCGTGTGATCATCCACTGCAGGCGGCTGAACCAGAGACGCGCTGACGTCACTGGCGAACGGATTCGACGAGTGAAACGGGTTGTTTACGTTCGTTACCGTTGACCCATAACTCGCGACCGCGTTGCCGTTCTGATTTCGCTTATCGAGCTGCGGGTAAAGGTGATTTTCTGCCGGTTGATCGTAATTGTTCCAGTCTCCACCGTTGAGCGAAGGTTGCTTCTGACAAACGTACGGAAAAGAAATTGCGAATCAGTTTCGATTGGAATGATCGAAACCATCCGATAACTAACGACGACTGATTTGTGGTTAGTGCTCTAGGCAAGACTTACAACGAACTCCGGTTGCGGTGGCTTCGGCGGTGGAGGCAATGGCGGTTTGCCCTTGCTCAAATCGTCCAGGGGATTCCAGCTGTTCTGTTCCTCGATGGTAGGATCTGCCCACGGCTGAAGTTCGCCGGAACAAAATATCGCGTAGAAAGTAACGCCGACGAAGTGAACGCAGGCGGCGATTATGAAGACGTTTCTCCAGCTCTCGCGATCCTGAGTAAGAGCGTAAATGACTTGACATTAATCATACCCGTGACGTCAAATAATGGAAGGAAAGGAGTCTCAGGACACTGGCGGATTCGTTATCACCTTATTTTTCGTTATGTTCTCGACGAAGAAGGGAACCAGAAGACCAGCGATTGTGCCGATGCCATTTGACATTCCCATCAAGATACTGGCGTACCGGGGCGCGATGTCCAGGTGGTTCACGTTGAAACCGGATATGGCGAATCCGCTGCAAGCCACGCCGATGGTGAGGGCAACCGTGGCCGCGGTACCGTTCCCGGAAATCGTAGCCTTGGCCACGACCAAGAAGAAGACAGCCTCCATTCCGAAACCACCGCAGTTGAACACCTTTCGCACATTTGTCGTCGAGAGAATTCCACGTTTTCGCAAATGATCGGCCAGCAGACCACCGCAAGGGACGATCGTCGTCATAAGCAGGTGAGGAAGAGCTCCGATCAGTCCGGTCTGAGGGTTGGAAACATCGTTCGTCGAATGTGCAAATATTTTTTATTGAACGCAGGTGAGTGCTCCTGCGGTGTGAATCTTACCTCCACGAGGGGCATATTGAAGGCCTCGTGCATGAATCGAGCCTGGAACAAGACCAGCAGATAGAAGTTCCATGATCTGCAGAAATTCGCCACAATAATTGCGTAGACTGGCATCGAGGTGAAGAATTTTCGCCAGGGTGTCGTGGCGAACGTGGGCATCGGGATTTGAACTTGACCTTGCCCCAGAGAGTCCTCGATGTAACGCAATTCTCGAGCTGAGATGCAGGGGTGCTTAGCGGGCTTCTCAAAACTGAGCCAGAGCCAGAAACAGTACCAAATCAGCCCCAAGACACCTGCGATAAATTGCGAAACATCCGTCAACTCATTCTACGCTCGATGGTCGACCGAATCAAGGCTTGGATTGTAAAATTGTTTCGCCCGTCTTACCGTAGAAATAAAAGGAGGCCGTCCAGCCGAACCATTGCGTCAAATATCCGGACAAGGGCATTCCGATTACCACAGCTGCGTAGGATCCGCAGAAGGCCAGAGTGGCCAGCCGCGATCTTTCGAGAGGTGGAGCCCAGTATTTCCATATACCGTGGCAAGCTGGGTACGTAACACCCTGTGAAAAAAAAAATCAGAAATCAATAACGCTGAGGGGTAACACCGAGTCAACTTGTCAGGCTGAAAATCGTTCAGCCCAGTTTCTAACCTCGACCAAGCCCTTGCAAATCTGGACTATCATGTCCACGACAGGGTGGACCGTCAGAGCCCCGGGTACGAGCAAATTGAGGAACGATGAAGTCGCAATTGCCATTCCGAATATTCTGTTGGCGGGGTAAAGAGAGGCCAGGAAACCTCCTGGCACCTGAGTCACAAGGTAGCCCCAGAAAAAAGAAGAGTCTAGTGCACTCTCCGTTGCGATCGTCCAGTTGAATTTCACGCTCCCGGACTCGGTCGCATTCTTCATTGTCAGTTTGGCCATACCCATGTTACATCTCATGCCGAATGAGATTATGAAACCTGAAAGGAGCCGCGATCAATTTCGAGATTCAACGGGAACTGCAGATTTACCCGACGAAATCCGTTCGCCGAAAAATATTATACGACTAATGGTTCGACAAGATTTGACAACCACCAGAATTTCATCGGTATGATGGTTCACCTAGGGCGGGCAATTGATTTTTGTCCGCGATCGGTAGAATACATGAAATAATAATAATTCTAACACTTCGCATTGGAATGAAGGTATAAAAATTGTGTACTATATAGGGAAAAATACGTACAAAGGCCCGACGGATGTCCCCCAAGGGTTTTGGAGAGGAGGGAAAAACGGAGGCTTAAAAGATTACTAAAACGCTAACGTTTGCTCTCCATTGACGAATTTCAGAGTTGCCGGGTAGGGTGTCGGAATTACGACTTGTTAAACATTGTCTGGCAGAGACTTTGGCTCTCGTTCTTAGCTCCTCATTACGCGCATCAGCTAAGCGGATTTCACTTCGATAAAAATCAAACCACCCTTATTTTCCACTTGTAATAATTACCCATGCAGGCCAACACTGCTATGGTGTACCTCTTCGAGAGGCAGGGACACTCCGGCATACAATAAGTGTCGATATGACGGAGAGGCGGTCGTTCCGGTTCCGGCAATGAATCGAACGATGCGTTCAGGTTGTAGCCACGTTCGTCCTCGAACCCCAGATTATCTTTGCTCTCTCTGTTTGGGGGCATTTCGAATTCTTCGTAACCAGTATTGCTCCGCCTTAGTCTGAAAATATTGCGTAACAAGTGGTCAGAATTGGATTTTCGAGTCCACCCCATTCGTTGTCAAGAGTATCACTGTACACGGTGGAATTTGTCGCATTTGGGATTAATCACGACCTTTTTTATCAATTCCTAGCAGCTTTTGGTTGCATGCGTAAAAACGAGAATCCACTTACCCAGAAAATTTCTGTGAGGCTTTCGACTTCATTGAATCGAAGGCCTCAAAACCCACAGACGCGAATCTGGACATGTTGCAATTATTGGGGTTGCCTTATTGCCGTGATGATTGTGTTATTACCTTGCAGCCCCTGAAATTCACAGTAACGAGAAAACATGTAATCACAAAATTGATTCTCCAAATAAATAATCTCGGTGACATCATTTTTTAACTATTTTTAGAAGCAGTTGTTCGAAAATAGTCGAACTATTGTTGGAGATGGAAAAATGTAAACTTTCGATAATTATTATTGCAAGTCCGTTTTCCAACACTTCGGTTCTGCTTCGATCACAACGTTTTATTTATTTTCAACTTCGCACCATCATTACCGAAAATATTATACAACAAGGCCGATCATAAATGGTCGCATTTTTCTCCGACGCAATAACGTCAGAGCTGTCAAATCCTCCGGTAATAACAGAGGAAATGGAGTGATATAAGCAGCAACGCGTGTCTCAAAGACGGGCAAAAGCGCTATTCCTGCATTTTCCAATATCTCCGGCCTGCGCGAGATTGAGAATGCTCACACACGGGGTGACGGAAGAAAAACGTGCATCTGTGTGCATCGCGTGTATGTAAAACTGGTGTTACTCCATGTAAAGCTAATTACTCTATGTGAAGATAATTCAGCCGTCGACACCGTGACAATCGACACTATAAATTCAAAATAATTTCTACACTTCCGAGTGACAGTACCACAAGCTTTCAACGCGATGAAAGCGCGCTCCTACATCATTTATTTATTCATCTACTCTCGACATTGCGATACACATTCGACCCCAGAGAATAGGAATAGTGAGTTACTGATTTTCATCGGATTTATTTTACTTAGGCAAAATTTCGTAGGGCTACCTTCGGGTGTTTGTGCCTAAAACTATGCGGGGGTGGTAATATAACTATTTGTCATCGTTCCAGTTATGAGTTACATCCATTGGATCCAAGACCAGGAACAGCTACTAGCTTAAAGTAAACTGTGTGAACCACCGTGTAGATAGACTATCGCTGCGAGAAAGACGGCACGAGGCCGAGGGTGAGGACTAGGACGAGAACGAGGGGGTTTAAGGGTGTTTATTTGGAGTGGCAGCCTCTCCATCCTTAATCCGCGAACTCTCTAGGGAAGATCTTCGGAGGGTAGAAAACTACGTGAAGACAACGGAGAGCTTCGGGGGAGGCTAAAAGCTTCGCTAGACCACCTTGGTCGTTCAATTGCCTGACCAAAATGAAAAAATGACATTCGTGCGCTGAATTCAATCGATTATCTTCTCACAGTTCTCATATATTTATTCATTCTTGCTTTTTCGCGCAGTTAAATCTCACGTAACCACGCTCACTTTTGCGAAAATTTTATACGAAATGATTTTCGACGCCTTGCTTCAAGCCGACGTTAACCTGAATCAGTTTTGCTTCTCCCTTTTTCGTTCTTTTCTCTGCTGAGCCTCTTTTTTGGAAAAGAAATGATTCATGTCGCTGAACAATGCTTGCCACGATGTTAGCTGTGCTATTATCGCAGGGACACACGTGTCAGCGAAATGGCACAAAATGCTTGGCACGTGCGTCGAGTCGGCGTAGGGGACGGCGATTTTAACCGATCTGATGGCACCGAGGGTGAACCGAGCTAATGGACTCCGAACAATGCCCAACCGGAAGTCCCGTGCATTAAGAGATTAGATCGCCCGTTGCCACTGCCATTCCGTATCCGTTCTTATCCTCGTTTCTTAAGTCGATAATTGGAATATTAGGTCTCCGGTGTGATGTTTTTTAATCGAACCGTTAATTAAACTTCTATTGTAGCGTGTGTAATTTCTCTGTTTTTTTTTTTTTTTTTTTTTTTTATAAAACAAAAACGTTGAGGAAACCGCTATGGAAGCTAAGATAAAAATTCGATCGCGGAGTTACATCGGAAATCTTGAACCTTCGACGTGCTTTGCCTCTTTACCAGCCACTTATTCATTCCCGTGCAAAATGGCGGAGCGTTTTACTTCGCAGAACGGTATGAAAACGAAGTTTGACATGACCTATCATTACAGTAGACATGAATCCTGTCAGTAAATGCGAAGAATTCGAAACATTATATATTCTAATCTTAACAAATACCCAGAACTAGTTCACACGCGTTTTACTTTCCTACTTTCAACAAAATCCTGAACCTTGCATTCCGCGTCTCCAAGAGTTCAATTGAGGAAATTAGCTAGAAAATGCACACTTCTATGATTCGAAGCGAACTTCTTGTGTAAACGAAGGTGAGAAAATAAAAGTTATAGCCCAGGTGCTTATGCACAGAAACTTTGCACATCAGTTAGCATCTAATGAAAAATTCTTTACTCACGACCATAATTCTTCAGACAAAAGAAAAATGTGTGTAACGCAACGATGTAACATTTGACCGATTGTCGTTCCATTCTTATCACTAAAATTCAGTCACATACCTGAGGATAACACCAATTTACAAACTAAATTTATATCGATTCAACGAAGCAAGAGCGTTTTCATAGGAGTCACTTTTTTCTGGGAAAGGATGCAAATTGGAAAATATATTAAAAGATCGGGGTAAACTTTAACCATAAACATTGATCGACAAAGAGAATTGAAAAAAATTTCACCACTATTTTAAATTAAGTAAATGGAGACCACCTTATATCAAAGGGGTATTTTAGCTCGGTACCACCCACAATAAAAAAATTAAACAAAAGTAAAAAAAAAAACAAATCACAAAAACATTATTCGGCACGCACTGGTGACATGTGAGTGAACTATCTCAACAAAAAGACAAAAAAAAAAAAAACAACAGAACTCACCAATAATTATGTCCAGATATCGTAACGGGCGGTAGTGGGTTCGAAACCGCGGGGCACGCGACGAAGAACCGTCGTCGACGGGTCGTGGGCGTCGGGACGGCGAGCGCCGTCGGGCACGAAGCGCCCGCGCATCCCTTGTACGCGTATTCGCCCGGAGCCGCGACGCATCGATATAGCCGGCCAATCGGCGGGTGGAAGGCGGGGCACTGATTTTATTCCGAATAATAACAATGGTAATGATAAAGTAATAATCAAACGGAGTTATCGCATCAAAGTGCGTTACGCTTGATGCGGCCGCACTGTTTGCAGGGAAAACATAACCGATTTCCGATCAATTTCCAACCGCTTGCTGCAGGCCGTTTTAACGAACTTTGAAATCTGCCGGATATCTTAACGGTTGTCATGATCCGCTGAATAAGAATACCTCGGTGAACTTGGTAATCACTTCCCTCGATCCGGCATCAAGAGGGGTATGAAAAGGTTTCGACCTCGTTCACGCGCAGTTCGGTTGCAGACGGTTGGCCGCCTTTTGCAGCGGTTTTGATTCCGGCATCGATTCAATCTGACCTCTTCAGCGGGCGAACCATCAAATGCAGTCTTTATCGTCAAGCACTGACTTTTCCCCTAACATTAAGGGAGCATTCGAGTACGGTGTCAGCGAAATGGGAAGGCGAAGGATCCTGGCATAATTTAACGTTTGCTGACGCGGTAAACGTGTGACAGTTTTGCTGTGATTTCTAAAAATATAATTTCGTTTATTTCTGTGCCATTCATGCATGACGATATGCAATTTAAGATTCTTTGTGTATTTTGCACTCGGTAGTTGCGATATTTCAAAAATACTTCTTTCCCAATTCGTTAAAATAAAGCGAACCTACAATTCCAAACCTTACTCTATGTATAAGCTGAGAAAATAACAAAATTTTTTACCCTTATCAATTACGATTTTTGCGATAAAGGTTAATCTGATCCTGCATCTAAGGTATCGAGGCACGCTTGTGCTCTACACTTGTATTATCCTGATGACGTTCGCATTTGTCACGTACAGCGAGTTCGCCGTGCATTGTTCCGTAAGGTAACGAGTAACCTGATCATCGGCATTGGCCACTAGAAATAGCTACTGCGAACAACTCACGACATCGTGCGGTATTACTAGTCATGTAAGGCAAAAAGAAAATTTTATCCAAATTTTTTTCACTATCCGCCGAGCGGGATTGCCTGTTCATCGACAAGGGTGAAACTGTGAGACTGACTTAGTCGATTCACCCGAGTTACGGGACAAAGATCAAACGATGTTTGCTCCCACAGCGTATGGTAACAGTGATTAACAGTTCTTTACCGTGCAAACAAAGGATGGAACAGGTGAAATTATCCAAGTTCACGGGGTCTTACTAATGAGCAGCGAAAAAGAAACGCTGGAAGTGGCATTTTGCGAACACAGATGCGGCACAAAGAGGCACAAAAATACCTTTTATTTACTGCGCGTTTTTGGGAACCTACTTAGATACTAATTTTAGAATGAGGTCAGACCAAAGCTCGTTAAAACGAAGATTATTTGTGCAAAAAAGGAGAATTCCGTAAGCCTTATATAGAAGATTCAAAGATTTGTGAGCTCGAAGGAGTGAAAAAAGTACTTCCGGGAAATGAACTGAACCGAAGGAATGAAAACTCTGATACGTCAACGGTATCGCCGCGCACGAGATACAAACAGAACGGTTACTATTGGTGCGTAAAATTACAAATTTCCGAGCTTTGATTTGCCGAATATTACGGACCTTTGAGCTTCGCATTAACCGTAGGAACAAGGAAATTTGAAGTTCATTTTCCACTCTGGACTAGAGACCGTAATCGATGTAAAGCTGATCGATTACAAACCACACTCTTTAAATCTTAAAGAGACCTTTCTCCTCTCATGGAAACGATCCCCTTGACATTAGGAACATCCGGAGTGATGGTTAGAAGCAAACAATCGTATTCTTTCATCGGCCTGCGTTCGAAGTCACGCCTCCGAAAATACAGTGCGTGTAAGACACGGTCCATACTTCTGCGCCAGAAGTACTCCAACTTGTGACCGAGTGGTGTTCAACGCTAAAAGCAAGTGTCGATACTTTTTCAATTCCTTATTGCCAAGTGAACCATACAAACAGAGTGACAACGCTTCACAGAGTAGCATAACTTTTTTTACTGTATTTCTTTAATCAAAACCCGCGTTATCGATAGCATCGGATGTGCAGCGGGTGCGAAAAGGATTTTTCTTATCATTCAAGGCTGACCAATCGTGACGTGGTTCGCCTATCTCTCGGCGAAATCAAATCAAGAAACCTGCAAACGCCTTTCCGCCACAGCCAGTTTTCCGGTGTCTGAACGTCCGACCACCAAATGCGTTACTACTTAAAACTGCTTGGTAGGAGGATTCAAGACTTTGCTGTTTTCTGTGAAATTATTACGGTACTTGCAAACTTTTTTCTTGTCAGAATGAGACTTATTTTTTATATTTAGTGTCTCTATTGGAGACATTCGTCATATGGAATTGATCGTCGATGCGAACGCGACGAAAGTGTAACTTGACGACCCCAATACAGGAATAGAATTTTTGAACCGTTGGGTTCGCCGCGGGTTCATGCCCATCGCTACACGTTAGGAGCTAAGTCCATTGTTACAAACACAGTCAGAGCGGGTAGAGAGGCGCCCTCCGCGGTTGCTGGGAAACATCGATCTGCCTCGAGGGATGCTGGATGCTGGATGCTGCCGGTGCCGCTATTGCTGCTACCGCTGTAGCTTGTGTGCCTTACTTCCACCCTGCTTTGCCCTCAATATCTCATATTTCACCGCCGCGAAGCTTTCATTATTGCTATGCGCGAAACGTTGGGAGATGAAACGTGCGCTAGTTTTTATCGCTCACAATCAGTGACGTCTGGTTAATGTAATTGACGATAGGATTTCTACCTCTATCTTCTGTTATTCACACGCTTCTTGCAATACTGATCTCGTTTAACGACGCTCGAAAAGCTGCGGTCAAGATACAAGTCCATTTAACGAAATACCACATGAATTTAAGTCAAGTAAATTTCACAAACTACAATATATGCCAAATCCGAAGAATTCTGGCACTATCGAGTTAGCTTCTATTTTAAACCAATTGATCAATTGTCAAGAATATTCATTTCAATTGCAAGTAAATACTCCAGGTATTCAGTAGATAATGGTCTGTGTTTCTTACCCAATTAGTAATGGTCACGTTTGCCAAGATTAATCAGGCATTAATTCATTTAGACAAGCTGCCTTTTCAGGTAATATGAGTGAAATGAGAAAGAGAAGAAATTGAGTGAGCCATACGATTTGCTAAAGAAATGATAAACCGATGTATAAAGTAGGATCAGACACACGTACTCGTTTCACGATGTGATGTGGTACCGGCTACTCTGTATCGTGCACGCCTTGAGCCCCGGTTTAATGTATATCCCCAACCCATTACCGCAAGCCCTTGCCACAGAATGTGCCATTACCTGCCCAATGGCCTTTTCAAAAAAACCAATGAATATTTCATCATCGCAGATACAATACCTTCAGTGAAATTGAAATGTAAGAATCAAAAATGGTAAAGGTACAGGTTTATTTTTATTTATTAGCTACACCATCTGAAAAATTTATTCAGAAATGGACGGTAAAACATGTTTCATAAGTCAGTATGTAACACTATGTAACGATCACGTAACATTACAAAATTTAGTGGTATGTTATACATCGGCAGTAAAACAGATTAATGTAATGTAATTGTGTTTTCTACAGAAAAATGACATTTATTTTGCAGGTTCGAATTTTGTTCTCATTAATTATATACAAGCATTGAGTAACAAGTATGTAATTAGATAGTTCTTATTATAATTCGTTTATTCGTAAAACCAAATGGAAATCACCAAAAATTATTACAGAGACTGGTAAATACAAATCTAAGGCATTCTTCACAGAACCAATTGAATCTGCTGCTCAGGCGAAAAGAGGTAACTGTGACCCGTAATCCCAATGAAGACGTTAAGTAACCAAAAAAGTGTCATCATCCTCAGAATGTACAATCGTACCCTACTTTATCTTAAATACTGGATCTTCATTTAGATGGACAAGCATTTATACGATGAGTAGACGTGTTTACCTTAATTTACCGAAAGCTTTCAGTACTTCGCTATACCTCAAGTCTCAAAAGTTGGAACAATCAACTGATTAGCTTTTCTCAGCCACCAAAATATACGCCACTATACTTATACCTCCTCGAGTCACTGGGCAGAATGGAAGTTCTGTTGGCTTCGCACATATCATCGAGACAAACCTGCTTTTGGAAGCTGTTTTTTGCTTTTTTGCACAAATCAACGTACTGCAGTAACTTGACTCGAAGAGTTCGATCGATGATTCGGAATCCCTTTTTGTACTTCTCGAATATACTCAAGGTCTTCTGCTGCGGCAACTCGCATCTGTTGTCCCTTACGTTTGGACGATGATTGCTCGGTGGATCATCTATTCGACAGTCCCACAAACTTGATGATCTAATGGTACATGTGGACCAACCGGCAGCTCGACGAGTGTATCCAACTTTTTCAAACCTCTGATAGTCATTGAATCTTTGAATGTTCTGAACCATGGCGCTTCCGACAACGTAGCTCTTTGAGGATTTCAACCCGGGATGATAATAGTCGGAATGCTCTGTCGAGTCATTAATCGTACCGATATTAGCAGACGTATCGTCATCTGTCGGCATCGTCCGACCAAAGCTTTCACTGTTCTCTTCGCTGCTAATTCCGAGATTGCAGTATCTACTGATACCATTCTTTAATTTCTCGTCGATACAAGGCCGAAAATCACTCACCCGAGTCGATCGGTAGCTGCAAATATGGGACTCGTCATCCAGATGTCTCGAGGAATCCTCAGCTTCATCTGAGTAATCATCAATGATATCCTCGAGGTGCCTATTTGCTAATCTGTCCTGTACACATCCGTACGTAGAATTATTATCGAAGGTTACAGCTACTGATGATTGTGTGCAATCTTCGTTTTCAATCTCAACGCAGTAGCTGTCTGGGATTTTTCCGGATGAGCTTTCACGGCCCTGGGACGAACTGGATGGTGATCTTCCAGGCATATGTCGACAGGGGTTGGAGACCGGAAGTCGTAGACTGTCGTGGGAGGTTGAAGGGGATTCAGATATTTTATGCTTCAAACGACTTCGCCTCGTCTTTGAACTGGGAATACTGAAATAATATTTTCCAGTAGAAACAACCGTCTTCGAAGAATTTGGTCGGCAGCTATCTGTGTCCGATAATTTTTTGCACACCTTTTGTCTGATCAGACATCTCATGCGGTCATAAGAATCGGCGGAAATTGTACCCCGATGGCTACTAGGCCTCATTGATTTGTTCATAGTCGTGAAATTATCGCGCACTATAACTTCGTTTCTCGACGATGACGACGATGACGATAACGGCGATGACGGCGTGCTCTCTGAAGAATCGTGAGTTAAATATTTTGGGCACGTACCCAATTTAACGCTTTTCATTGACGGAAGTAAATGCGTGTCTCGTGAAACGGATTCTGTGTCATTGTCCGATAATTGAGAACTTTCTTCGATCTCCACAGTGACGGAAATGTCGTACAAGTCATCGGGTTCATCCGCGTTCGTAAAATCAACGGGTGAATTTGATCTTGCTAGAGCATAAGATATTTCAGAAGCTATAGATGCTAAAAGTTCTTTTGGTAACGGATATTTTTGTGAGCTTGTAAATTCTTTGGACTTTAATGGCCCTCCTGACATTGGAGCGGAGGTCTTGAACTTGCTTTTGTGCTTCGGCTTAGCAGCCTCTCCAGACGACGAAGATTCCTGGGATTTCACGGATTTGTTAGGTCGTACTGATCTCCTACATCTTGTGCCTTGTTCTTTTGCTTTGAGGTAATTTTCTGCCGTCGAGGCATTCTTAGATTTCGCTGCTCCGTGTAGTTTTGGACATTGCACAAATTGTGCCGATCTCTTGCATCTTAGACGTATCATGCGATCAGGATCTTTCTTAGATTTTGACGGGAAAATTTTTCTTTCAACAAAAGATAGAATCTTAGACACACTCAATGCCTTCGAAGACTTTGACTCCACCGGTAGCACCTTTCTCTCATGTTTTATTGCCTCCAACGAAGATGATGAGACGATCGCTTGAATGGAAATAGACCGTGTTGCCTTGTGTCCCGTCACCGGCTTTTCACATGTACAAATCATGAGCGAGCGAACAATGTCTCGAATTTTGGACCTGAGCTTGTAACTCTGTTCAGTTTCCTGAAGTCGAAACGGAGACAATGCAAGTTTCTGTAGAACTTCGCTAATCGAAGAAGAATCTCTGAGCTTCAAATTTCCGATATCCTTGAGGTCACATGCCGAGCCCTCAGCTGCACTCTTTTGATCACCCACACCATCTCCACAGTTATCACAGCTGATTTCAATTGATGTATTAACCTCGTCTTTGGTAACATCAGTATTTTCACTCTTACATGCCTTCGAGGAATCCTCGTGAACAAAACCTCCAGTTAACAGTTCATCCGCCTTCTTCGAAGCCCAAAAACTCTGAGATATTAACCGTTGCCTCGAACCACCTTTCCTGAGTTTACACTTGTACCAAGCATCGCAAGTCATAACCCTTGCAGAAAAGAGGCACGAGTTGCACTTCAGCGGCGGTGTCCGTTTCAGTTTAAAATTCAAGTAATCTTTCCGGATTTCACATACCAAATACGTCGAGTTGATCATCTTTCCATTCATTCTGCTAAGCAAATTATTCAGGCAAGAGCAAACGTTGTACAATTTGGTGTGAAATTTTCTTCGAACACAACTACAGTGAATTTTGTACAATGATGGGTCGAATCTCTCCAACTTCCGGAGTAACTGATCGACTTTGCAAGGCAGTAATAAAGAAGTTTTGACTTCCGAGTTTCGCTGGTTTTCCTTCTCGGTCAGTGGAGTCACCATTCCGTTCATCTTCCTGATGAAAAGAGTTAGATTCTCATTTTTCCAGCCAGTCTCCCGATGCTTCTTTCGATACTTTGCAAGAATAGATTTTCTCAGGCCACCACAGTTACTTCTGAATCTTCGCTTCGTCTTCAAAATACACCCAAAGTCCCAGCTATTCTTCAACAAGTCATACAAACTCTCCGTCACTCTGAATGATCCACTGTCTGACAATTGCGCCAGGCGTTCTAATTTGTAATGTTTCCTGCCAGCGAGGGTCACGGTTCGTTTCCTGGTCCTTTTTTGTCCTCTCGTGTGTCCGAAAACGTTAGGACTTTTTTCTGCGTTACCATCGCTGAGCATGTTTCCACGACTTGATGTACATAAGCTGCTGTGCTGCTTGGAAATGCTGCTGAAATAAGTGTACACATATTATATATAATATTTGCAAACGAAATATGCAGGTTACGCGAAAGATACTCGGTATATTAATTGCCGGTTCGAACACCTCGATCCGAAAAACCTACTCAGAAGAAGATGTGGAGACCCAGTAATCCTTTTCGTTGATATAGTTGAGAACATTGACGTAGCTCAGCCAATTTTTCTCAATTTCCATAGCATCAAGATCATCAATAACTCTTGTCAACCTGCTATTTGTGAGCAAAGGATGTGACAAAAAATCCACTAGGTGATCCATGGTGAGCATATCCCGCACAGCCTCGATCGAAGTACCGATTTCATTGTACTTTTCGTAAGCAGTCAGCATCGATTTTCTGTACCTACTCAAGTAGGACTGATAGGATGACTGCTGAAATTCTTCATTATAAACGAAGCGCTCCAAGAAGAATAGAACTTGTTTCTCAAGGCTTGGGACTAACACGTGCCTAACCGCCTCAATGTAGGGTCCATATTTATCGATGTCGAACTCGCAGCCGCCAGTTATACGCTTGTAGCTTGCAACCTAGTGAATCGGAGTAATTATCATGTTAGTGAGAAGCGTAATCCAGATGTGTGCTTTCAGCATAAACGGAAAAAAGCTGCAAGCTGCTTGAGTTAAAATATCGTGACGTTGACATTAAGTGGCTGCGCAACAACCGTTGCGAGGAATTTCCGTATGATTTTTCGCAGTCATGTGGACTGGCACCCAAAGTTTCAATGTATCGCCTGTCTGGCACAAGCGTCATAGAGTAGTAGATAATTGTCAGGAAGATGAATTAAGCCTGACAGGTGAAAAACTTAACGCCAAGGTTGTCACGTAAATTTGATTACCAAAAATCTTTCCACGTCACTAAAGCCTATAAATTGCCGCGCCTCTGTCATCTTGAATTTTGACGATCTTATAAAGTTGTATTGAATTTCAGTTTGATTTCCGTTTTTTAACCATTAAGCGGTGATGTTTCAATTTCACTTTCACTCTGTGAAACATTTTGCATAGACAAATTTCATTAAATGAAATAGTAATTGCTTACAACCCACGATGCGCCCTTTTCGATTGGTTCATCGCGCCACTTCTTTTATTTTATAAAAATCTCTGTTGTTCATGTACTCACCAAATTGAAGTTGGCCGTTCATTTCTACCCTTTGAACAAGACGTAATCGGTTTTCGCTTGAAACCTGTCAATCTAAAAATTGTGAACCAGTTTCATGAGGTTCATGAGTATTAATATGTGAGAAAATTTCAACCTGAAATATGATTTTACTGACAAATATTTACGTGCCGGGTTTCCTCACACTTCTGTGTATCCGTTACGGTTCGTATCTTATCCAGAAAACAATTCCTAAACTACAAAAGAACCGGTCAGCGGGACTTTCTCTTCATCGTAAAATGAATCATTATTATCAGCACTAGTAGCAAACCTAAAATAAAATACATGTTTTCTCCATTTTTTTCCATTCATTTTACAGAAGTAGCAACTTTTAGCAACAATTCAGACGTCATGAAAATGATAAATGACGTGGCTAAGATGTGGCACTGCATGACGACCGATGAGCATATAACTCCGAACGAGCAAAACATTCTGTTCCGACTATACACCCGCAACAACAAAGATCAATCGGAGTTGCTGTACCTCAACACCGCAGAAGAGGTGGAAGCTCTTCGTTCAAAAGTGATGCGAAAAAAACGTGGAAAACCTCGCTCACTGAGCAAAGACGCCATCATTCAGTCAGAATATTTCATCGTCAATGCAGACATCAAGATCCTGATCCACGGCTATTCGGAAACAATTTCAAACACAAAGATGATAGACATAAAAAACGGTGAGTTCGTCGTTGAAGATCTTGCAGTTGTCTTATAATCGGAAAATTTCCATCCTCGCTTGACAACGTCGGGCCTAATTGATTGCATCAGTAAAATTCAGGCATTACCAAACATCCTAATGAGTTTCGCGTTGAGCGTGGCAGCGTGGATGAGGCCCATGGGGAGGTAGGAGAAAATAGACCCCGCTTTCCAGGGGTGGAAAAGCCAGAGGATGAGGGTTCCATTCAGATAGCGACTCCACTTCGGGATCAATACTCGCGACGTCGAAACGGAGCGTCGCGGCGCCCGGCGCCTACGTCCCGTGCCAAGCTCATACTGAAATCGCTGTATAACGCCAGCTTTGCTATCCTCTCCTAAAACTTGGCAAAAGTTGAGCTTCGCTCGATGTCGCCATTACTGGGCACCGGTGAATCGTGTACCATAAACTTATATGACCATCGAAATAACCTTGGAGTCTTGAGCAGCCATCGATTATGCTCACAGTTTGACCTAGCAAATCCCCCCCCCTCGCAACACATGAAATGTACAGTCTATTATATATTCTACCATTCAATTGAAACCTCGTGGAGTGTTTAGGTTGGTGATATCGCGATTCTCGAACCAATTCGCAAGTGCTTGACTTCGAGGCACAGAAGTTCCCGACGCCGTAACTCGATGAGAAAATGAACCTGTTGACCTGGTCCTAATTTAACGTGCAGATTTAAGCGCTCCGCCGCGTTAGATTCTCTGCGGCGATGCATTTGATGGGTCCTTTTTACCTTGACCTAAATTGCGATAAGTCAAAGCAGAAATGTAACGAGTTACGAAAGATAATCTATGGTAACTCCATGTTTGTACAATTTTACGAGTTATCTGGATACAGTGGCAACCGTTTCGCTTGTGCGTGTCAAACTGCATATTCTGTAAATTCACCATAATCATTTTGTTATTAACAATTATCGAGTGAGTATACGCGGTAATTGCTATGGGAAAATGGAGCCGCCGGAGTGAAGGAGTCAGCGTGACCCACATATTGTAGAATCTTGCAGCTCTCATCTCAACGACGCCATAAAGTCAGTGCTAGACTTTGATTATGCAAGATTTTACATTCCGGTACCAAAGTACGACCTACCACAGTAGCAGACACGACATATTCAACTGCAACACTTTGATAAGGCGACTTTAGTTTACACCTGCATAAGTAAAGACTAAGTAATCAATCATCGGATTTCAGTCTACCTGGAAAAAGGCGAGTATAACATAATCGTGGTGGACTGGGGACTCCTGGCAAACAGTACGTGTTACGTCCACGCAGCCAGGGCTGTTTGCAAAGTTGGAGACATGGTTGGGCGACTTCTGGACCAGCTAATCCTCTCCGGAGTGTCCTTGACCTCAATTCACATAATCGGTTTCAGCCTCGGTGCTCACGTCGCCGGCTTTGCTGGCAAAAACGTCAAGCTAGGTGTCATCGAAAGAATCACAGGTACACAAAATAGTCTGCCTTAGATTCTTAAACATTCACAAATTCTTGATTACACCCCTTGTGTGGTCAAAATTTCCGAATCCCATGTTGTCGGGATATCACGAAAATCGAATTATTCTTACACTACATACGGAGATAAATGCGTCCAATCAATTCGCGTATTACAGTTCTGAAATTTTTCAAAGAGATGCTCGAGGAATACAAAATTCTCTCAAACAACACAATAGATTTTCGGAGCTGGCTCAGGTGCCAGGGCACTTAATAACACCAACATATTTTTGGTTTTTTTTTCTGCTCAGTAAACTGAGAAATAGATATACGCAAGTAATCCATAATCTGGGTTAATTAGGCTTTCAGACACGGTGACAGAACGGAAAGATATGCGAAAATGGAATTGTCAAGAATGGTACCCAACAAACTTGGTGGATGTGAAGTTAAGATTGCTTTCTTCTTTTTACGTAACTAGATGTCTTCGTTCTCTAAAGAGAAGGCAGTAGAAGTATTGATAACTGAACGAAGCAGTAAAACTTCACATCCAAACCATACCTATCTACAAACTCCACGACGGTATATTAAATTTCCAATTATTTCCGTTCCCGTGTCCTTGATAAAAGATGTCTGCCAACCCCATGTTTTCTTTCAACATCTTGAACGCGCCGGCTCAATTAACCAACCCACCGAAGATGATCTCTATCTCTGAGTGAGTCTGAGGTATTGTGTGGTTGACCCAGCCGTGCGGTCAGACTCTTTCGCACCCGTTCCGTTGGACGAAAGCTTTCTCTTCTTGCGGGAGTTAATTAAAAGTTTATAAATCTCGTTAACGAACGCTACCAGGTTTGGACCCGGCTTTACCGATGTTTATCTCAAAGGGTTCTGCCAAACGATTACATCAAACTGACGCTGTGTATGTAGACATCATTCACACGTGTGCGGGGACTCTTGGCATCAAGAGCCACATTGGACATGCTGACTTTTACCCCAACGGTGGATCGGAACAATCAGGATGTTCCAACGGTAAGAACAAGAAAATATCGTAAACAATTATGCCGCTTGATTTTCACCCTTCTACAAATTATCAACTTTGGACGAAGTTTTGTTACAAATGACTCGTAACACGATTATGCAAGTAAATCTTGTGGCTGTGATGTAAGCGTAGGCTTATTATTGAAAGTTTCTTGCAAATTCCCCCTATACATTGACTAATTATTTTACGAAATTAAGAATCATCAATGCGTTTTATTTACAGTGTTGTGTTCACATGGTCGTGCTCCCATTTACTACTTTTAATCTATTCGTCGACCAACTGCGTTTAAAGCAGTTCGCTGCGATTCGTGGAATCATTTTTCACGTGGTGACTGTGACTCGAATCCCCACGCATTGATGGGCGATGCCAGCGATATTAGGTTTGTTTAATCTTATGACTAAAAACTACCTGCGCAAAGTATGCTTTGCATATCATGTCAAGCCCACAATAATTTGGAGAATGCGCTATTGAGAGTTAAAAGAATAATGAAAGAACAATCAAAAATCTGCTTTCCTCGAAATTATTACAGAAATCGAGGCACATTTTACCTGAGAACATCGAACGTTACACCTTACTGCCTAGATATTCAGAACCGCAAAACCTAGTCAGAGTCTACGAAACAGTACCGATTACTTCGCAATTTCGACCATCGAACTTTCACAACTGACCGGTAGCAGCCCTGTATACAGATTTTTACCACAAAAAGCAGATTCGTTAAATCGTGAAAATCACAAAGCTCTCAACGGTTACCTAAAAACGGTAAAATCGTATTCGGTATCATGCTCGTAATAGGCACACGAAACCCTTTCATGTGCAAGCTCCCCCAGCCTGTGCACTTCGCTGATCCAACTGGTAGACCAGCAAAGTGGTCGCCATGGCCTTTGTTACGTGGGACACTATACGTCAAAACGACCCTTGACGTTTGGCAAACAGCCGCGAAGGTACGATAAACCGGAATAATCGATATTACTAATGGCACGATCATTAAATTACTGATTACGTTGTACGTATAATACATTATATAAGCCTACGCATATCTCGACATTGTTAGACCAAGTAGTTACAAGCCTAACTGATTATCTTTCAACGGCTTTCTACAGAACGTAATTTCGAAACCATTGTGCTTTTGAGTGCTAAAAAAGTATCGCGCGCACTCGACACCTTCGATACTCCAGAGTCGGTTTTTTGAGCATGAGCCTCGTAATCGTCGTCTAGGATACGAGGGATAAGCATGTTAATTCAGTAAAGGTGGTAAACGGTAAATGATGTAATCGTTAGATGGAACCACAGCTAATAATCAGCGCTGCCGAAGACGAATCGCAGCCAGCGAGTCTCTCCCGAGGTGTTGCGTTCAAACGAGCCACTGACGTCGACCGCTGTTTTGTATCTACGCAGATCAATACTTCAGTTCTCGAAGCTTGGCGCCACCGGACCCACCAGACTCTGATCCAAAATAGAACTTTATCTGACGAACTTGACGTGAGCGTGAGAGCGAACTGGACGAGCAAGGAACCCTCTTCAAGAACATTTTCAGGACTATATCCTGTCAGCATTCGTCAGGTTAGTGGCACGCGCTGACATCGATGTTCTCCGAAATTTAACACTCCATTTTGTTCGCTAGTAGTGTATACACGCAGAAATGGGACATTTTTTTTCTCAGTAGAAACAACTGGTGCAACAAGTCAGATATAAAAATTGCCCACAACACCGTTACATAGTATTTCTGAAAATTCATTACACTTGCAAATTAAGCTAAAGACTCTCGTTACCCCTATAAATATGATTTGATTTATTATTGGAACCCAGTATCGGGTAGATCGATTATCTTCAAACGATACGTTCGGCACCATATCGTTCAAAGAAGGCAGAGGGTAACATATGTGATGTTGATCGGAAAGATTGTGTGTTTTAATTCTCAGGACACCGTTACAAGGACAATATCCGTGTATTCCTATTACAATTATTGATTCGGGCAGAAAGTCGAGCATGAGATCAATATCGGTTGGCTCTAAGCAATGAACACACGTTGAACACATGTTCAACCGAGAAATATGGAGCAGTTTAATCTGGAAGAATCGTTTATTAAAAAATGTCATTAATCGAACTAACGCACAATAGAAAAGCTCATTATTCAGAACCCTAAAGTATTAACGTTTGCATAAGGAAATATGATGGAAAAATTCTTTATTATACAATGTTAGAACGACTTTCAAGGAGTTGGCTTATCGAATTATGAAAATGTTTTCTGTGTCACGATTTACTAACTGAATTTTAGACAATCCTAAGGATCGAGGTAGCGATTTTTCCTAAACGTGCATCGTTAAAGTCACGTTACTATAACTTCAACTTCATTATCATTCATGATATTTGACTCTTTTATTCACTCAATTACTGCCTGCAGTACCAAATTAGTAACATTTAAATTGAATAAAATGATATTCACTGGAATCAATCATTACAATTGATTTTACTTCCAGCTAGGCATGACTTCGAATATGCATCACGTCATTTTACTGCTTTCGGCAGTTGTCCTGAGCAGTGCATCGATGCAATACATGCCACCTCTCAAGGTAGATGAAAATTTATTCACTTTAATATTATTTCGCGTTACGTACTTACTTATGAAACATAAGTGGCGAAACTCCTTGGTGATTTCAACACGCTTTTAAAGTTTTCTGTACACCGCATTGCGGATCTAATTCTATAAAAAATTTCCGTTTTAAAACAGCAAGAACATTTATTCACCGACATCCTTCTTCGAGAATTGGTGGACCGTATGGGTAACGAATTTGTCGACGTTCCCGAGAACTACATGGATTTCCCTTACGATTCGCGGTTGCAAAACGAGTATGAAAAAGTGAAAGAAATTCCGGCCGACATTTCACTCGATTATGAGGGTATTGACACCCCAAACCCGAACCCCAGCATCCGTGATCAGGAATATCTGCAACATAGCTCATTATGGAGTCACCAACGTCTGAACAATAACAACGGTAATGACAGGCACAGGATTCAAGCTGCCGGTTTGAAGGGTATTAAGGACGAAAAAACTGAGACCAATTTGCCCGCCTATTGCACTCCACCAAACCCCTGTCCCATTGGCTATACAAGTAAGTCAAAATCGATATTTAGATGGTTCTATAATATTTAGATTCCTACTTAGTGTTTTCCGATATGGTAGTTAAATTTTTTACTTGACGGTCAAATTTCAAGAATTATACTATTAATCAAATAGATGTTACAGCCCGTTTAAGGAAGTAATGTTTCACACACAGGTGTCGATCATTGCATAACAAATTTTGAAAATACCGCTGCATTCAGTCGTGATTACCAGAGTGCTCAAGACTGTATGTGCGACAAGGAACACATGGTGGATTGCACCAGTGGATCAGAGAGTAACGACGGCCTTTCAAACATGCACATCTCGAATTCAGATTTCGACCAAATTGTCGAACAGTTCCAAGTACTTATTTCTATTCTGTATTGCTATGAAAATATGGAATTACCGATTTCTTTCATTTTTTATCCCAGTTTGAACTGTAGAAGAACGGTCTTTTTCTCCATATCTCACTTTTCCTGACTGTGCATAATTTTTGTTTCAGCATGAAAATCCTTTCTTCCAAGGGGAGAAGCTGCCTATTGCGGCTAAGAAGGGCATTAACGTTGGTTATTAATTAATTAATAAAAACGTTATCCTCGATCCAACGCCGTAAGCGGTAAAACGTTCTGAGGAAAAATTATCATCACTAGATAAAATATTTGAAACGATTTATTATTACACATACATGTGCATTGAATGGTAGATGGTGTAACACTATCGATAGAAGGATTGATAAATCCGGTAAACGCGTGCAAACATTCGGACACAATTTTATCGCGAAAGAATCATTTTGCTGATGGAACGGAAATATTTAATTCTAACGCGAAAGAAGCACACAATATTCAGAATCCAACATTTCATCTCGCTGGATTATGTTATTCTAAATAAATTTCCTGACATAAATTATATACTTTTATGGAAATAGATTATTATAAAGAAGAAGAGTACTGATTTATCAATAGAATATATTTTATTACGTTTCTCAATCGCATTTTATTTTGATATCGAGTATTACAGCTAATGTATTTTTATTTCCCAAGTTGAGAAAATATATATTTTAAAACAGTTGACACACCTGCGTCATCTTCCGTGTATTCGACTTTAATTTCTCTCGTACAACCTGTTCTACTGAAGAAAAAGTACAATAATCCACGCGATTTTATAATAAATAATCACAGATTTATTCCATTGATTGTAATGTACAAAAATTTATTCTATGATTAACAACTTGGCCACAATAGCCTCTGGCTATTGGCATATTACTGTTTTCTAAAACTCTTTAAAATTGGATGTATATTTGTTAAAGCATCTTGTAATTCCGCACGACTCTTGGCACCTGAAAGTATAGTAAAGGACTTTTTATCAACAGTTTATTCGTGAATATGTTTATGATTCGCTGATCGATGCCTTGTAATACTTGTTGCGTAAAGCTAATACGTAAATTAACCGTTTTTAGCAAAAATTCAAAACTATATAAGAACGGGCTTGCAAGTAAAATGCTTTGTCTACTATAGTAATGATGCAATGTTGAAATTCAAGCATACCCACCAGTTAGTACAATCTTCCCATTGACAAATATCAAGAGTACAACTCTTGGCAAGACCATGCGATAAACCAAACCAGGGAATAGCTCTGGTTCGTAACTAGAAAACTGTCCGTGCATGTGATTTAAGTTTTCCAACTTGATGGGAAACTTCAAGTCGCACGTTGCAACAATATTATGAACTTTGAAGTTCATGAACTTTACCTAAAATATTGATGGCACACTGTTCAGTACAAAAAATAAACAAATCTTACATTCCAGTGTTCAGTGAATAAAACCTCATTATTACAAATTTAACGTAACCTGCTTCAAACGAAAAGATCATTCTGAAGAGGAAAAGTATTCCAATTCTGCAAGCCCATTAGATTCTGTATGATTGAACATTTGATGTAATAAGCAGTTGCACTGTGATCGGTTCATAGGAAAAATTTTCGCGCATACTTAAAACAAAATACTTACAGCAAATCCTAATTTCTGTATTATTCTGGCAAACTTTCTGGCTGCTAGATATGAATCTTCTTCACACCGTGCTCCAGTGCAAACCAATTTACCAGATCTAAATATAAGAGCTGTTGTTTTTGGTTCTCGTATTCGCATGATCAGCCCGGTGAAACGTGCAGGGTTGTATTCCGAATTTCTCGTTCTAGTATTTATATACATGAGTTTTAATTCCATTCCTAAATTAACTGTTGATACTATATTTCTGTAAACAAAGAACAACGAATGCAATGTTGATTATTCAATCTCATTATGGGAGTCAAAAACTTGGAAAAAAGTTTAACACGTTGAGCGCCACACGTATTTCTAAGACAATTCCGTTCAGGCCACGCGCGCTGCTTCGATTGAAGAGCTGGTATTGAAGGACCGGTGTTTCCGATCGCAGTAGTTACACGCTGTCAGCCACCGATGGGTGACGCGGCCTAAACGGAAAGTCTAGTGTCAGCCACCGATGGCTGGCGCGGCCTAAGCGGAAAGTCTAGTGTCAGCCACCGATGGCTGACATGGTGCTCAACGTGTTAAAAGTACATACCATTAATATTACGTATAAAAAACAAGTATACACACGTATACATAGTTTGTGTACAACAAACCGAAGAAGATAGTGCATGAACACCTAGTCACGTCAGGTGAATGAAACTCGGTTCGTTTTGTATCTGCTGCTAGTTTAACTAACTATTTCAATCAATGCTAAATAAGTATAGTACAAATTTTCGGTGCATTACAGAATTCTAACTTGCAAATTGAAAGATCGTATTATCGAATACGAAAAAATGTATGAACTAACCAGGTGGTACGATATACTCACTGCAAACGCGGTTGAAGTACCTCCTTTTTACTAAAGGCAGGTAGCATGGGATTCATTGCTGACTGTGGATTAACATTTTGAGACGTACTCGGCCGTGGAACGTTCGTCTACACCAGAAAAATTGACCGATAATAAACAAACAAGTGTCAAAAGGTAACCTGTAGGAAACATATTTGGACACTTACCGAAAGCGGAGGCGCCATAGAGGCGTCATCCGTGACATTTTTAGCTGGATTGTTTAACAGTTTTTTCAACTCATTGTCAGTTTGAGTTGCAGAACTCATTTTATGTCAAATTAAGAACTCAACATCCGCAGTCCGCGACGGACAGTTTACACTACACAACACCACACGTTGTCACCCGATCGAACGAACCTAACCTTGCATCGCTCATGCCATCTAAGGCGTTGCCATGGATACTTCGTGATTCTTTACCCGTGGTCTGCAACGCATCTTCTTAAGCTCATATAATGTACGAACACTTCTGCCGTAGACGAAACCGATCATAGACGCGACACCCTATGGTCAATCGGACCCTACGTGAAGAATCACGAAGGCACGTCGTTATTTGATTATTTGATAAGTTGTCATAAGGGTTGCCCGTAGCAACGATAGTACCGTAACGTTTGCTCAAGTATTTCAGACTGACCAAACGATTAATGACAATTATTGTCCCGAGGTGAAGTTCGGAACACCGACACTTTCGTACATATTTCATATTTATTCAGCAGCGAAAAGTATCACGAACGAATAATATGACTACTGCCCATTCCACTGCCGATTCAAATGTTAACGTTATAATATTTGACGCTTCAAAAAATGAGCGGAGGTTGAACGAGGAATTTAAAGTTCTTCAGAGAAAGTTGAAACCGAAATGGAAGTTTATAGAGTGAGTTGAGAACAATTTCATTACACTGCAATATAGTTGATTATATGTACCTACACATTTTCAATCTTGTCTGAATACAGTAAATCGGAAACAAATCAGATCGGCTCTAGGAAAAAAAGCATTCAACGGTGTTAAAATTGTTTGTAGAAACAACGACGTCCTATCGCAAGAATCGCTAACTACTGGCAAGGTCTTAGTATTGCCAGGCCCTCGCAGCAAATTCACCGAACTCGAAATGAACGCTATCAGAACGTTCATAAATTCTGGAGGAAACGTATTGGTCATGCTTGGCGAAGGTGGGGAAAATAAATTCAATACGAATATCAACTTTTTGTTGGAGGAATTTGGAATTATGGTGAATAATGGTGAGGCGCAAATTTGAATTGATACAGTTTTGTAAATCACATATCTAGCAGTTAAAACTACATTTATAGGCAATCATATTTGAAATAATCATAATGGTCGTCTCATGTGAAGTAATTTCACTAACTTATTGTTTATTTGGTTCTATAATGAGTGTATAATTAATTCCATTTACCCTTTCTTCATATGAAGATTTGCAAATGTAGAGAAATTTTATACAATACTTTTAGATGATAAAAAAAATATTTTTTTTTAGCCGTAACAGTATCAGCTAACAGACCGTATTATGCTCCGTTTCAGAGTATAAATTATAAATCGTTATTTAGACACAGTCAGAAAATATTCTAATATATTATGTCCATACGCAAGAAAGTATAGTGACATTAATTGTAATCGCTAAGATATCATACGAAAATTGTCCTCCCAGATAAAAGGAGGGCCATTAAAGAAGAACCCAAGAACGAATACAATTTGAAATGTTCAAAAAATTTTCAGATAGTGTGGTCAGAATGAACTACAGTCAAACATTTCATCCGAAGGAATGTGTCATATCAGAAGGATTGTCAAATAAATCAGTTTTCGTGAAAAATCGCGACGAGTACACGTGAGTAATAAAGACGTCATACTACAATAACTCTCGGTTTTAAAATTGAACCATTTTCCGTATCATACAGCTATACTGACTTTGATTGCAATGATTATAAATATTCGAATATTCAGAGGTTTGAAGTACTTGTATCCGTACGGGGCAACTTTGAATGTGGTACAACCATCCAGTGTGACTCTATCGAGTGGGGCAGTTGCTATACCAACAAATAGACCAATTTGTGCTTACTACTCGTCAAAATCGAACGGCGGTAAATTGGTTGTCTTGGGCTCGTCGAGAATGCTGACGGACAGTTACATAGAGAAAGAAAGAAATGACCAATTTAGGGAAATGTTGTTTGAATTCTTTAGTTCTGACGAAGTAACTGTGAAAGACACGCAACCCGATGATATTGACGTGAGACTCTCCTGTTTACTCGCGATGTGAATTTATTCATCGTCAAAACTTACACATAATGAAAATGATTTTTACAGTATTGGGAGTACAATTTTGTTCCGGATACAACTCAGCAAGCGGACATCCCAAAAGTTTGCACCCAAGAATTAGACAACATTGAAATACCACGAGAATACACCAAGCTGTTCAAACAACACTTTTACTCCATACATTTGAATATGATTCCTGCATGTATCAAGGCATATGAAGTTTTAGGGGTGAAAAAGCAGCCGTTGACGTTAATTACCCCCCAGTTCGAGACCCCTTTACCACCAACACAGGCATCGGTGAGACATTGGCTGAAATATTACGTTGATAACTGATCTAAAGAAGTCAGAGAATCCTAACTAATTTATTTCAACTGATGCAAATATCAGAATACATCCTGCTGATGTTTTCTGAATATCGATTGAAAATGCTTGATCCACAGGTCTTCCCACCGAGTTTTCAAGAACTTCCACCACCAGCTTTAGAATTGTATGACTTAGACGAAGCCTTCAGTTCTGATTTGCTAAAATTATCTCAACTTTCCAATAAATACTTGGTTAATAAAAATCAATCAAATGAAATGGAGTTGGACTACTATATAAGAGAATTTGGAGGAATAATACGAATACCTAATGCAGAATCGTGTACGGCCAAAGAAGTGTTGAACAATATTTTCCAAAAATTAGCTCATTTCAAAAAAGTACATACTTAATTATTTAGCCAATTATCAATACAATCAACAAACAATTACCGTGTATATACATTGCAATAAAATCTCAACAATACACTTATAAATATAAGCTACTAATAATGAATTATCTTAAATACTTTCGTTCGTACCAGATATTGTTTCCATATTTTCAATTTCGAAAACAGAGGAATTGTTTTTGTGTGCTACCTAGGCGACGAAGTGGGAACTCATGCAGACGTAACATTTAGTGTGAGTGCGACGCATGGTATGACGCCTTTCTATACAATCTGCATTGTCTGCGGTAAGGACAGGTTCCTCGAGTGAGGACTAATGCAATTTTATTTATTATTAATTTTAAAAGTTGCTCGATGAGCTTATCGTTGCACTAAATGATTCAATAAATCTCGTAAGTGAGAAAGCCGAACAGTCAAACAATGTCCGTTTTCTTCGTGAACACGTAAGTAACACATTTAGCATTGTAGTTCATTAAGTTAGGTTATATCATAACTATTTTTTTTTCATCGAAATAATTGCTATAAAGCCGTGTAATACACTACGTAATTAAACCCTGTAAAGCCAAGGATTTACCAATAAAAACAACCATATGTTACCTTCATTATGTATTCGAATAAACTAATAGAAAATTCTAAAATTTTTGCAAGGGTTCTCTCTGCACAGTTTGAGATTTCAAAACAAACATTTGTTTTCACTCTTACGGCCGCCCAACTGGCCCAGAATTATATCTTTCAGACCATATGATCCAGAATACTATCAAAATCTTTGTAGGTGGAAAAATTGAAGATACAACATAAATTTGAAATTTAATGTAACAAATGTGGAATGTTTCAGGAACCCGGAGGGTGAAGAGGTGGAAGGAGATTCGAATGGGGATTTACAGATTGCCTCACCAGGCAACTCGGAAGCACAGCAGGCGTTGGGTCAGTTTTGGCCTAAAGTAACAGATGAGATTAAAAAAATAACTACTGTAAGGATTTTTCTATCTATTTATAGAGAAATTGACACAACATTACATTCAAAAAATAAATCTATTATAATTTCCTTTCCAGATGGACCTGAAGACTCAATCCCTACCGTTGGCTAGAATAAAAAAAATAATGAAATTGGATGGCGATGTAAAAATGATAAGCGCTGAGGCACCGATGTTGTTTTCAAAGGCTGCTGAGATATTCATACATGAACTAACGCTTAGAGCCTGGGTTCACACAGAAGATAATAAAAGACGCACTCTGCAGAGGAACGATATTGCAATGGCTATTACTAAATACGATCAATTCGACTTCCTCATCGATATTGTTCCCAGGGACGAATTGAAACAGACTAAAGCCCAGAACGATAATTCCGTACGAACATCAATGAACTCTGATCAAGTTCATTACTACTTTCAGCTTGCCCAGCAACAAGCTACCGCAAATCAGGGTGTACAAAATAATGGCTCAGCTTCCCAGCCAATACAGATTGTTCAACCGTCAACTGGACAAATTCAAACTATTAATATCGGCAGCCCTGTTGAACAGGTAAAGCTTTATTGTCCTTGCTTTGAAATTGTTTAACACGTTACAGGAGAAGATTTTAATCTGGAAACTCTCAGAAACCATATTTTTTGGAATTAGGAATATACTGTAGACTGTAAAATGGCCCCAATGTATTAAAAAACATAGAAAGAACTTTATTTTACAGCATAAGCAGATAGGTGTACAAAACTTCACATTTCAAAATTACTTCCAGGAAAATTCGAACACTAGTTCAGCGCAAACTGTGACTGCCCAAACTGTGACAGTTCCAAGTCCACAGCAAACGACGAGTGGTCAACAAGTTATACAATTACAGCAAGCACAGCAATCTCCTACCTCCCAAAGTGGAGGGATTCAAATAGTACAACAAATAGTAACACCCAGCGGTGAAATACAACAGATACCTGTGAGTTTGATAAAAAGAAAAGTAGGCGAAATGTGGACACGGTAATTATTCATTGATTTTCATTATTTCAGATTCAACTAACGCCGCAACAACTACAGATGATTCGAATGCAAGTTCAGGGCGGTAGTAATCAGCCCATTATCATTCAAGCCTCACCTATTCAAGCCCAACCACAGTTAATTCAAGTCGCCCAAGGCGGTCAGACGCCTGTATATCTACAAACCAACAGTAACGACAACGAATAATTGAAATTTAAATCTAAACGGATAATTTTACGCTAAATTCTATTAGTCTTATCAACTAGGCATAAGTTTAGCGTCTAAGAAATAAAAATTTTTCAACCCACTCTCAAGTAACATTCGGACCGTCGCGTTGCGCTATTTTTAAAAAAGTACTAAATGCGGTAAAACTAAATAATCAGGCGCCCTGCTACAAATCAATTCTAACAAATCGAGATAGTGATCATGTTTAATAGCGATTGCTGAAGACCACTGATAACCGCTGAGTTCCAAGTTCTTAGTCGGGTGTTAACTATAGTCTTATATTTCGAAAAGTTGGCCACCGTGCGTTGTTCTTTTTGGCCGATTAAAAGTGCACCAATGATGTCGCCACTATTGATAACCCGCGGGACTGTACCTTCAAATTGTGCGATATTTAAACACCGCGTTAATCCCGACACCGATGATATCTGAATATAGTATGAATATTTAAAAAAGAAACGAGAAGGAAGAGTTATGCGTAATTGTTATTGTTTATATGTAGCCCGAACACATAAGCAATGCTACGCGCTTGTTCCAAACTATCTCACCTAATTAATGTGACGAAGCCTGTGCGACGTCGAACTTATGCTATATAGGTATGTAAGCAATACTCGCAAACTGTAGACTACACACACACCGCAAACAGCCTACCTAATGCCGCCCGGAAGATTGTCTGGTATAAGTAAAGATTAACCATGGCCGATTGCAGGGAGCGCAGATGTAATCTGAATCGGGCGTTGCGTCGCCTTCTTCACCCGTTCTCCGCTCCGCATGGCTGAGTTGTCTGAGTCGGCCGAGCCGCTGGCTGTTCCATGGGGCCCGGTTTGCTGGTACAACTATTGTATTATGTTTCACGTCGTTGCGGTCTTGTCTGGCGGGTTCAGGCTCTGCCCTGCGTGTCGTTGGCTCTGAAATGTCTAGTAATTATTGCCGCATGGTTAATTTACGAAAAATCACCGGGATTATACCTCGAGAATAAAGTGCGCCCAACTTCGATCCGAACAACCCGTAGACTCTCGATCGTGCGTGAATATCTACCGCGATAATCTGAGCTACTAAAACTCAACTTGTAAGGAAATATTTTTCTAAAAAAACTTCAAGAAAAACCGAGTATCTCAGGCTATTTCGCATAAAATTTTATTTCTTTTCGAAGAAAATTCTTGAGTTTTCTAAATAAATATCTTATACTTCTCAGACCTTCTGTTTATCGCTCCAAAGAATTCAGACTCGCAAATATAGTTTATCAAGTTTACTGGGAAAAAGAATTCCCCTCAGGATACATGTGCAAAATCGAAAAATACTGTATTAAATTAGAACAGTCTTTATTGCGTTAATATCTCGGATTCATTGACACGATATCTATAACAGAGTAGATGTGACGGGGGTTCCGACCAGCTGTTCATTCGAATAATTGTCAAACAACAAACTCGGTGGTCACTGGTAACGAACAGGTAGAGATTATCGTATTATACCTACGTATGAAATTTGGACAAAGAAACGGGACCCTGCTTGGAGGGAAACAACGATTCTTAGCGGAGATTGCGGAACGATTACTTGTGGGCTGCGGCATGCGGTTTTTATTTTCTTACCGTCTCAACTTTACAGCCGGGAACAGTCGCCCAACCGAGAATGAGTCAATTTGATCCTAATCAGCGAACGTATCTCTATAATAAATTTGCGGTGGATAAGAATTTCATGATGAAATTGTCTTAATTGTGAGAAACTCTCCGGCTGCAGTTGTGAATATTGGTATCGGATAAACAAAGACAGTTTGCTGCGTAACGTAGAATCAAATGTAGGTACAAAAAGTTAGTTCACAAATTGCTAATACCTAGTTAAGGCGAAAGCCGATGTCTGACCTCTGCCTTTCGTCGTATAACACAGATCTGCAACGAAATCCTTCTTCAATCAAAAATATTATAGATACGAGGGTTTTAATACGCCGAACCTATATCTGCTTTCCATTTTTTACCGTCACGTACACATTACATGATGTGATTGTTCTTTTGTTGTTCAAAATTTAGAATTTGTGTATTATTTTTGCACTTATACCACTTTAATCTATTTGAATTGTATCTGTACTTACAAAATCAGTTCTAACTTATTGAAAGAGAAAGAAAGTTATCGCCTAACGTCGCTTTTACAACAATGCATCCTCCTCCGCAGTTCTCGTTGTGGCCTCATGTCGCGCAGTACGAATCGAAATAAAATTAAAAAATAACTAACTATACTAGTAGGTACATGGATTTTCTGACGATTTTATTGTTTACGCTTTTGAAATCTCGAACTATTTTCTTTATAAATATTGTTGCTATTATTAGTGTTTGATTACAATTTGTAAAAAAATTGCGTTTTATTAAGGGGTGGTAGATACCTGGACGGTCTAAAATCATACCTATTTTTAGGAGTTTTCTTTAAAGAAAATGAAAACACTTAGAGCAATTTGAGTTTAAGGACTTTATTATTTATAGTTTCAAGAATATTTAAAAATATTTTCATTGAAATTAATGACAAAATGGTGGCATGTCACATGTAAGTAGCGAACGACTCCGATCTCAAGCGCTTTTTGCGGTAGCGCATCTCCTGACATCACTGTACAACTTGTAACAGATAGAAAAACTTTTTTAAGTTAGAAACACCTTTTCGAGTTCAAACTCGTAGCCCAAAAAAATTTTGGGGCACTGATAAACAAGTTTTAAAGATTGTTTCAAGATTTCACGTCAATCGGATAAAAAATGACCGAGAAATCTGCACCACCGGAATGAGAACGTGGTCGATCGCTACTCACATGCGCCATGCCAACATTTTATTATTAATTTCAATTAAAAAATTCTAAAATATTGTTGAAACTGTAAATAATACAGCGCTCAAACTCGAATTGCTCTGTGTGTTTTCATTTTCTATAAACAAAACCCCTAAAAATAGGTATGTTTGAAACAGTCCAAGTTGTACCATCCCCCCTTAAAAAAATGACATGAAAAGTATACGTAGTACATATTTTTTATTACTATATTTCGAATCAAGAGCCTCAAATCTATAAAAATGACACATAATAATAAGAAGAAGAAAAAAATGTTTTTTTTCAGACCAGTGCAATCAGCGTTCACACTTCTATTCATATATATCCCATCAAACTTGAATGTTTTGTTTTCTGGTGATATAAGATTTGCGGTTACGGAACTACATCGGATAGCTCACATATCGGTGTAATAATGTTTATTTGCATACAGACACCTCTTTCGATCGATCTGTTTCAACGTAGAAATTACATATGCTCCCATTCTACGCTTACAACTAAATAGTATTTATTAATCAGAATTACAGATGGAAAAAATAATATTTAATTTTCAAATTGCAACACAATTATATCTGCGGAATATAATTTCCTTATGATTGAAATAACTCATTTGATTACAGTACAAAAGACAGTCTCAGTACATTACATATCTTCTTCTGAATTTACAATAATAATATTTCACATATCACCGTATTCGAGGAAAAATTATTCGGTTTTTTTATCTGTTAGCTTGTTTAAATATTTTGAAATATTTTTCCTGCGTCACTAGTTTGTAAAGAATCGAATGAACTACAGATTAATTGTATATTGGTTTTTCTCAACATCAGGCTCATTGTCCCCACCGTGTCTTGACGCATTTAGGTTTCGGCATGGAATATGCGAATATTTGAGTGACCTGCTATTTTAATGGTATATTAGTTGTTCAAGGTACACCCTGTATCTTTATCAGGATTCACGGCACACCCCAGAGTAACAATAATCAGCAGTTCCGACAAGAAACTGGATCCAAGTACCGGGGCAGCGATTTAACAGTTCTTGAGGTTTCCATCCCTCAAACGCTAAGTGGATCTGACCCGATGCCGGGTCTCTTGTTCGAAGAGGAAAAATGAAGGAATTCGGTCTTCCATTTGCGTCGATCGGCCCGTAAGAGCACGGCCAGAGGTTCTTTTGTTTAGAAGGACAAGAAAGACGTCTCGTCGGAGTTGGAAGACTTTTTTTTCCCTCCTCGCCCCTTATTTTCCCTCGGCTACTGCCGAAGTTATCGTCGTAAAGTTCGCGCGAGGCGAGCGTGAGATGCGCGTGTTTAAGTGAACCAAGAGCATGTGGGACACGCGTCCGTTCACTAATTTTCACGCGAATACTCGAAGCTCGATATCCCGTCCGTGCGAGGCACGGAGAAGGGATGCTGAGCGGAGGACCCGCAGGAAGCATTTAGGAAGAGGAGTGCGGCGAGCGATTTCTACGAAGTACCGGAGCCTTCGAGGCCTAACAGGTCCGGACGTCGTCGAGTGGACGCCGCGGTCCTCGGCGCGCCTACGCCAATGCTGGGATACTCAGATTTCACGACATGTTTACAAAGATCGTAGAGATAAGTTGAGAATGGCCGCCCCATGCCTCCGTGCCTCCATACCTCCATGCCTCCATGCCTCCTCCACGGTGTAAGATGACAGCTGCCTGCGCCTGCGCCCACCTTTTACGTGTGTATCCACGTCCGATGCATGCATGCGCCTCGAGCTGCCTACCTTACACTTACACACCTCTCGGTGTCCCCTGTACCTTGCTTCGACCTGGACTTCGCTGGGTTCTTTCGGCCTGGCCTCGTTTGCTCTTTCACCGACATTAACGCACACGCCCCTGACTGACACGTACGTAGAAGTTTTCCCCGTGGAAGACCACCCCTTCGCCTCGTCTCTCGAAAGGGTCTGCCTTGTGTTTTAAATCAGTTTTCTCGAGAAGGGCATTCAACCCTACCTCCCGATGATTGGCCAGCTTTTCCTAATCGTCGCTGGGCCGGCCCGCCGGGTTGCCTTTTCATTTTGCAACAATTGTGAGGGGTCTCGCTTTTTTAATAGCGAAGAAACTGGTTGACGCTCTTGTTCACCGCCTCTCTTGCGCGTCGTGCTGCGAAGCCAGCACCCTCGTTGTCCTCGTCAACCGCGGTTGCGAAAAGCTAACTTACAATTACCTGCGGTTTTTACCGACTAGTCTTTGTCTGATTTCAAAGACGGGATAAGTTTACTCGCGTCGTTGTTAAGAGGACAGAAAGAGCTTGATTTCTCGAGGTTATAGGGTGTTGCGATAAGACTTATTATTCATTTCGTTCGGTACTTCACCTTGGTAGTCTTTTGAAGCTTACAATCGTGTCAAGTTCGGAATGGTTTTTCGTTATTGAAATGACTCAAAGCCGGAAAACTCAGTGTAACGAAAATTTTACGGGTCTCTTTCCTTAAACACATTCCACTCAAAAAAGGATGTCACTTAGAATAAGTGCTTGGTAATCTCTGATTTACCATATAGTTAACCGAGCTAAAATAGCACTGGTTCGTCATTATTGTCGGTGCTTGGATTATGACGCATTAATATTGATCTAGTTTTCCTAGTCGAATATACTATTCGTACGAAATTATGGTATAGATAAGTATGCTGATATGTTATTGTTTCTCCGTATTTTTTTAACAATTATTACAGCAAATATTTGACCATACGCAACGCCATGTGTCACTGCAACAATAAGCGTATAGTCTTCACTACTGATTGTAATAGTATACAGTAATCATAACCATTATCTTTCACAATATTTTAAAAGTTGGGTCAATCACAGAACATTCCAATTTTACAGTATATAAAACTGCGTTTTTTATTTTCGCCAACTACGGTGGTTCTAACTATTTATCCTACAGTTGCTCCCAACATATACGTATGCTATTTTTACCTTCCCACTTCTTTTCTCAAAGAGAAAGAAGAATTGAAAATTATTATAATCACCCCTGAAGTGAAAAGTTGCGTTATCGCTAGTATCTCGACGTTACAAGGCTTAGAGAATCACCTCCAACTATTTTCTGCTGAATACCTGGGTATATATGCGAGGAATTTTTTAACCAACGACATCTGTAGAACGATTTTCAACGGATTTTAACGATTTAGGTCTCAATCGACGCAGCTTTTCTTAAATTAGAACAGACTAAATATTGTATACGATCAGCCTAGAAGTTTTCGAATTATTTGAGTAACAAAGTAAAAAAATGTTTCAAAATCAAATTTGTTAGGCTATGTTTTATGGGCTCAAATCGCATCCCGGCGAAAAGTATTTAGGGTAGCCGCATCAAAATCAGCGAAATTAATTACTGGTTTGTCAGTGTAAAATCTATGCAATGACGTGCAAACACCAGGCAAGATATGGCGAATATTCAATTGAATCGGTATAAAACCACACGGAACTGACAGGAGATAACGCCTCGATCTGTAGTACGATTGTTTATGTATTCTAGCATCGCGCCATGACTTATACTCGACAGGGTGCAATGGAATAACGTTGTGCCTACACCGAAGAACATACACGGGCCTTCGCCCCTCATCTCGTGGTCCAAAAATCATTAATTAATTCCCTTCCCAAGGGGAGCAGTGTAGCCCGCAGCCCCAGGCAGTGTGCGGAATGGTAATCTGACGTAAGCACTGCACAGTGTTTCTCCTTTCCGACCCCATGGGCCGTAAGCAGGATGCACATTCGCCTATAATCGTGAGTAAAAAACGCCTGCATCACCCATAGTTTGCAAGAAAGCCCCTAATCCGTTGCACGCAGCAGCCACTTTGCAATTGCTTGTATATAAGTTGTTTAGAAATAGCAAGCCTACGACGGGCTGGCTTTGCAGTCTGCCCGCCAAGCGATGCGCGTCTAATCTTTAAATCTCTTAATCCCTTAATCTCCGAATCTCCCTAATCACCGACCCACTCGTATACGCCGTGAAATTCCTCGAAGCCGAAAAAATCCCGGCGTTTATAATCCGTCAGGATTCATCCTGTGCCCGACCCGCGTCGCTCAAACGAACCAAAAAATTACCGCTTGCGGTTCACCGAGCTTTCAGCGCTCACCTGCGTCGCATTTGTGCCAACGTTATACATATAGTAAACACAATGCAAAAGCTCGAGCTAGATGTGGGGAAACACGTACATCGATAGATGAAGAAGACGTGCAGATCGCCGTTTCTCCGGAATATCCCGGCGTGGGGACGAGGGTCCCGACCTTTACGCCTATACCCGGGGTTTTGCGGGTCGGCGGGGGCGTGAAACGGGGTGTTAGGTGTTAATAATCGAAAGAACGAAGTGCAGCGGGGGGCATCCGCAGGTCGACGTAACGCCAAGCGAGTGACAATTATTCTAATAAGATGATGCCTCCCCCCTTTCCCGGCGTCCGTTCCACCGGCCGTCGGCGTCCTCGTCGACCCTCGAGGGTCCCCCTCCACCCCCGGCACCCCTCGCGCTGACCCTCTTCGTCGGGGCCATCCTCCGTCCTTCTCGCACGGCTCTCGGGACCCCGTCTCTCTCCGATTAACGGTGAACGAGAGAGAGAGAGGAGAGAGGAGAGACCACGTGACTACGGAGCGGGGGTGGCAGGCGACATTTCGCATGCTCAGAACTCCACAGGCTGCAGCAGCATCACACTCGGCCGAGCCGATAGAATCCACGCAGCAGGAGCGAGTACGATTCGAGGCCGGGGAGCGCGTTGTGTTCCGGATCGGTATAATTCGGCCCCGAGAAGTACGGGGCGGGTATCGATAGAGGGATAAATTTTTTTTTTAAAAACACTAGCTTCGTATCGTTTTATACCCACGCGCCCGTATCGCCGCTCCGCAAGCACACCCTCTGAAACGGGAATGTTTCGCTTCAACCCTTGCGAAGGGACCTGACGTCGTCCTCCTCGTCTCGGGATTCCACATCCTCATCGCGGAGGCGTCGCCGCTGACATCCACGGCCGGCAATTGCGGTGTGAAAAAAAAGTGTGTGCACCGGATGGCGGCGAGGATGGTGGTTGTGCCAAAGTTTTAATTGGATTACCAAGGCTCGCCGACTACGGAGAACCAAGGTTAGAGACGATTGAGTGATTAGACGAGAATCAAACAACCCCCGCGAGTCCTAGTTGCAAACTCTCCGCGAAATATAATTAATATCGTACCTTAGCCGATCGACGATTCGCTCTTACCCTTCGTTCTTATCGTGTATCCTGCAGTCAGTCAGATTCATCTCCGGTTTGTACGAACCACGAATCGAATTACAAACACGATTCTCTCGCGTACTCGATGTTCGTACTGACGTTGCACTGACGACCTTTGTGCAACTGTGTAAACTCATTTTCCATCGTCGATGACAAACGATTATCAACACCTACTGCGGCATGTGGTGTATTTGTATAATTGAGGCAACGATGTCTCAATCCTGTTCCATCGACGTGACTGTTGAAATTCCGAGCCTCGGTACGTACACCTATTCGAAGTTACTACACGTGCAGAAATATCGAAATCGGTATGCTGTTTTGAACAAATAGTTATCGTCTGTCGTTTGCATGTTTTTGCTAAAATTTTAACTAACCAAGGAGTTATGTAATTATGAGCGCAAAATTTGCCCAGCTGCAGTTACGTGTTATATCGTGCAATCCTACGGACGTGGAATATTTCAATGTGTATCGTAATCTAAACGACGCCGACGTCACGTGCATAATTGATTGTCATTCGCAGCAAGCTAGATAATAATAAGTAAAAGACGCCGTTGAGGCACAGTACGCGATGCGTGTACATACCTACATATGCGGGGGAATTTGATGATCGATAACGTACGTCAACAGGTAGATGGCAAACAATACTTAGAAATGTTAGAGTTAAGATATTTTTCGGTTAACAGCGGTTATCGAGTCCTGAAAAATTCTCGGGTCAGGTAAATATTATTACAGTATCTGTACGACACGTGCATTCGAGACACTTGAAACTCAAGTGCCATCTCTGTGAAAATAGAAATACGTAGAAATTATGCCAGTGTCGACCCTGGGTTCAAATAGTCCGCGTGTTACTGACAATTAAAAACTTTGAACCGCTTATTTGGTCATGTGTAACTCATTGTGCCTCCCAGTTTACCTCGTCAACGCTAATACGTTTTAATTGGTAAAGAGAACAATCGCACTAGCATATACAAGTAACGAGGCGCTAGCTCTCTCGTTGCACTATAACTCTGAGAGTTTACAATAAAAAATTTTCGCCTGCCACAGTATAGGTATATTCGCCGATCATTTAATAAAACTTGAAAATACATTGTCACACTTTGTTCCACCTGATTCGATTCTCGCCAAACGGTCTCCGACGATTTTAATTACTTTATTATTGGTCTTCCACGCAATCGGTAATTCAAAAAACATACACCTTCAATGCATGAATAGCTGAATTTAATTTTGGAAGAAACGGCATGATTTATAATCGCATACAATTAACGTATACCTAAATTAGTTTCGTAATTGTTATACCTCCGGTTTGTATCAGAGAGAAAAATTCAGACCCAAATGCTTGTAGCGTGAGTACATTTCTGTGCTTTGTAATAGTATAAGTTTGACCGCAGCTCATGCAGGCTTGGCGATCAGCTATGCATTTCAAAGTTTCACTAGAATTTATGAGGGAAAATTTTGAGCGTGTCGAAGGGCTTTGTATTGTTCCCCGTACAAAGAAACTGCAAAAGTTGTTTAATTACGTATTAAAACGGTATTTTTGGCGTAGCGGTATGTTTAATTTACGTTGTCTAGGCCTACAAGCTCAAATGTGCTGCATGTGTTTTTGCACGTTGCGTAAAGTGACAAATTTTCGACGAAATGAAAAAAGAACCAAAAAAAAAAAAAAAAAAACTAAGCGAAGGTTGGCCCGGTCTTGCGGGTGACATCCGAAGTCACGGGGGATTTTCTTTGTTCTTTGTCCCCGACCGCCGGGCTGCATAAAGCTTCGGCATGTAAAAAAGAAAATAAAATAAATGGGAGAGAAAAAACGACTTTCCATCAAAAAACACGAGCGGCGGTATAAAACGGGTTAAGCTATACGTAGTACAGGATATTCTGAATCCTGATTCGAATCTCAGTTGTACCGACGGGTCGATAGTCACGGAGATAGATACGAAATAATTAGTGGTAGGGACGCGTGTAGAATGCGCTTTTTGGCAGAATTTAATAAATCGTTACAGCCATCTTCACACCGACTCAAAGACAAGCCAGTGTCGCATGCGTTTTGCTATTCATCACCGTTGCAGGTCACACTGCTGACAAACCCTCCGCAGCTCTAAGCACTTTTTCTTGATAAAGAAATAACCCGCTCATATTTATTTGAGGTATGTGGATGCACGTATCTACTTGCATAGAGTGGTAAGTTCCATGCAGCGTAAACCTCGACTGCACCGTGTATCGTGATCGCAATATACATTACAGGCTCCAAACGTTTTATTAGTACGAAGAGAGTTATCCCATCGCGGTAATTTTATACATGATCCTATGGCAATGAACCATCGAATGTAAACATAAATGGGCACTTTAATTATGGTTATAGATACGGTGTGATTGAATCCTTATTCATTTGATTTGGTATAATTTTACCACTAGTCGAATTCACTCGTTCCACGATTATACGATACAACGGTTAGTGCAAGATGTGTAAATCGAGTGAATTTCATTTTTGGGAGAAAAATAATGAAGCAGAGAGAAATATCCATTACATTTTGTAAAATAATCCAACAAGTCTACTTATATATTGAAAAAAGCTCACTCATCACTTGAACTAGTGTTTGAATTTTGCGATTCACAGTGGCGATATTCTTCCGCTAAAAATTGTTATTGAAGAGCATCGTTTCTTTTATTACCTTGGCGTATAAGAAGTAACTTCCGCACTGACAAATCAAAGTGGACGATTGAATTCGCGCTGAACGATATATGCAGTCAAAGTGTAATCGCGTAACCGGCTACACTACAGCGGCACTAAATTTCTTCAAGGAACGTATCGAGTTTCAAAAAACTTTGTGAGTCATCACATGCGGCTGCGCAACGGACAACCACTGTTAGCTGAAAAAGTTTACACCTTCTCCGGCACAGAATGAAATAAACAATCCGTGCACCTACATATGCGAGAGATCGGATATATAGTGCAGTCAAATATCATTTCGCACTCGTGGAAAAGTTTATTGTTCCTGCATGTTGGACTGGCATTCATTGTCTTACTTGTAAAATACAGGTTTTTAGATTCTGTTAACAATTTCGTCAACGTACGTAGAAATTATTCTGAATTTATTCACGAGTTTTGTGGAAAATCTCTGCACATTGACGTGCAAATTAAAGTTCATCACGAGACTCCCGAATACATTTGACTTTTAATTATTGGAACCCTAGAATTGCAGATATTTTTGTAGCTCGAACCCTTTCTAGGTATACAATAATTCTAGAATTCTCTGTAAAAACTATCAAAGAATTTTACAAACTGTTCCAATTCCCACGTATAAAAAACTTCGAAGGACGACAGACTTTCCCTTGTGTCCATCGAACGTCTTTTTCGTCTAATTTTCTTGATTCCAACAAAGCATTAATCTAATTCTCGGAAATTTCTGCCATCCTAACTTGTACGATATTGACGTACGTGTAATAAATTCACTATACCTGTGCCGAAACGCATATGCATATTGAAACGACGATACCGGTTTTGTTGCTAAGAATCACTTCGCCACGGGACTTCGCCGCGGGATTCGCGATCTTCTCGCGTAGCATACGAAAATAAGCCCACCGATTTGCGGTTCTTCGACAGGAAGTCCGGGCACATTGGTCCTGCCTAATCTGATCCGACATGACAATCCATATAAACTACAATTACATCCATGTATAATACAAAAAAAATTTCCCTGCACCCTTACGCTCACATCCAACGTGCAAAAATTTCGATCTTAAGAGGTGGATATTCCAAAGTGCAGGGACTGCCGGTTCTGGCACGGAATTAAAGACCGGGCCTCTTATCCATTCCCCAGGCAAGCACTGGACTGTGCTTATCTAATCGCGACTGCTTAGTCTGGGTGTCTAATTAATTGTCGACGTTGCGAAAAGTGGCCAGCTCTTGAGTATTCTTCGCGAGAACGCTGCGGTCTGTATATAAAGAGTGCGTATTTAAAATCTTTATTTAAACACGGACAACTGAACACTTTTCATAAACGCTACACTGTAACTTTTTTTTACAGGTACGTGAGGTTGATTCTGTACCTTCGTACCTACCGAGTTTGAGCTCGTTTCGGCAGGAATGCTAAGCTTGACTCAGAAAGAAGTAGCTTTTTTGTGGTTTACAAACGACGCATCGCTCTAGCATTTATTAATTGAACATGACTTTAATTCTTGTTGGGTAAAGGTGTCGAGTGTACAGAAAATCGGGACGTAACAAAAGCTTCGATATCGTAACCGTGAAGATGGAATTTCCGGGGTTACATATATCTATCATGATTTCTGACACAAAATCGCACTTTTAAGGCTCGAGGAAAAACTTGATGTGCAGTATTAGGTGTTCGCAGGTAGGAAAGGCGGAGCGCAGCGTAGACAGTGACCTGGCAACATGAAAAATACGTAACATAAACGCAGCGAAAGGCAGTTTCATTGGCTCGCCAGGAACGATCTTGGTACGCCTCCACCGTACCTTGCCACCTCCCAGACACGCAATTGGCCGCCAATAATGAATTTTTGAGTACCCTCCAGCAGGCAGTGCATCGGCTATCTCTCCGATACCCTAACTATGCCTGCAGGCGCACCTCGGCTTGGCGGTCGCTTTACGGAATCCATAAAGTCCGGGATCCACATTGACCACTTCATCATAAGATATTTCCTGGAATATATGAGAAGAGATTTAAAACAATTCGCATCGTGCATATCGGGAGAGTCATACAGTCCACAACTGTTGATTTTACTCGTATACAAGGGAATCCGGTCTGCGGATCGAAGTTTCAAATCTTTCATTCGACAAGTATACCGGTATAATATGCGCTTATGTTCCAGATAAGGTGATATGTTAACCGAAGACAATGATCCCACGAAACCGGCCGGGGTTCTAGACAATGCTGGCAACGTGTCTTCGTCAACGGAAGCCTCCGTCCAGCATCCGCGCACCACGAACAATGGTAGATAAAATCTTTGGCCCCCTACGTTTCTTTCTTCGCCGCACGGAGGGCGTTCTTAAATCTCAATCGGCACTGAAGAATCGCATCTTGGATGACACCTGCACCCCTATATCGATAATCCGAATAAAATAGATAACAGAACAAATGATCCTTGAAGTAATCAAGTTACAACAACAAGTTTACATGTGAAGCGGTGCGTAACAGCGCGAAATTTTCCAGACACCGAGGTCAAAAACGAGGTCCAAGAGTGCCCGGAAAGCGACAACGTTCCGGGGGGTGAACTTTACATCGATGAAAGTGCCGAAGACAAGGAAGAGTATCCTGACTCCATGGAGAAGGCCGACTACAGTTCGTTGTACGGAGCAAATCAATATTACAACAGGCACGTTGCGTGTGTTTCGTCATTACTATATACTTATGTTTCTCAACGAGGTTTTAATAATCCAGGCCGCCTTGCATTGCATTCTCAACATTATGCCTCAAGTTACGAGACAGATCGCTCCGAGTCCGCTGCTACACGCACGCGTAATACAATAAACAGTATCTATACTGTACGAATGTGCATAAGTTTCACTCGACTCGACGCTCGATCGATCCGTGACACTTGACTCTCCAACGCTGAATCTTGCACAAACATTATAACGGAGTCTCAAGCCGCTTGAAAGCATGATAGATATAAAAATTTTGCAATACTCCTGCTCGTCTTATTGAATTCGCACGAACCTTGGTGCTGTAGGATCGACGGTTTGGCCAAAATGAGTGATCGTTTCTTGTTCTTATGGCTAAATTTTGGCACTGCGAGATACGAAAATTATTCGATTAGATTTTTGGAGAAAAATTTCGAAAGATCAGAGGTGATTAACCAACCGGCGATACTTTCAGCTTGTACAATTCACCGAGTTACGGGACAACAACGAGCTCGAAAAATACTTCGCTGCAGAGTTCCTACCTGAGCTCGTACACCGCCCCTGGTGCTATGGCTCAGTACTCGAGCTATGCAGGCTACAACAGTGGATCCACCACATTTCCATCTGTCGGGCAAAATATATCGTCGGCATCCCAAGTACGTATCGCAATTAAGGACGAAGGATCCTGAATTGTCTTGTCGGAAAATCGAACAGCGTTGCGTCGGATGTGACGTCGATTCCCCCCCTTCGGCACAAATTGTTTCACGAACAATAATATCCGGTAGAACGATGTTCGCATGCATTTTTTATTTTTTATGCATTTGTATTTTAGAAATTAGACTACAGCGCTTACAGCAGCACCCTTTACGGAAATGATAGAGTTCCACTGCAGTATTCCGGATACTATCCAATGCCTGGCTATCACACGACACCCCCGTCATTCAACATTAGCAATTTAAATTTCACAGGTACGACACAATGATTTGTCATTTAAAGGAAATTAATATACATTTCTTAATGCGGTGTGTATCATCGAGGAATGATTTAGTTTAAAATTAGTAATAAGCCGGTTCTTTATCGAGTACAGTTTCAATCTGGCTTCATTGTGACCTGCGTGTTTCGCAAAAGCTGACAATTTATTTTGGGTTTTATTTCAAGACGACTCTTCGAAATCGGCGCTTACTTTGGACCCGCCATCTCACGAAACCAACGATCTTAGCACCACGCGGGAAACCACCAGCGTGGAGGGTAATTACATTTTGTTATTACGTCTACAACGATTGTACCGAGCATAAATCGTTGAGGATTATTGAAAAATCGAGTAAGAATTTGGAAACGTAGGTGTAATTATCCCGTACGCCGCGTTTACCTGCCATGTGAGGGGGGAGGGTAATGAAAGAGGATATTTAACACAGGGGCGACGGCGAAGCCCTGCAGACGCGGAAGACGGCAGAGCGGAAGCGGAAACAGTATCGGTTCCGCGGACACGACGGAAGCCGGGCCGGACCGGATATTCATCTGGGACCTGGACGAAACCATAGTTGTATTCCACTCTCTGCTTACCGGACAATTCGCGACGAAGCATGGAAAAGACGCGCCGCTGTTGGCCCAGCTCGCTTATCGGATGGAGGAAATGATCTACAACTTGGCCGACACGCATTTCTTTTTCAATGACGTCGAGGTGAGTGCTGTGAGTAAATATTTTTGTTTCGTATGCCTGTCCTAATTACGTTAAACCCGTCGCATTAAATTTGATGTGAATATTTATTACAAAGAAAATCTGATGGAAATGTGGGTAAATTACGGCAGACATTTTTCAACACAATTTCAATCTGACAAATACGCAGGGAACTTGACGGATTCCGGTGAACCGCGGACGTTATACTTTGAAGTTCGAGACATAAGAGATATGTTTTTGATATTTGCAGGACTGTGATCAGGTCCATGTAGACGACGTGTCGTCGGATGACAACGGGCAAGACTTGTCGTCGTACAACTTTGCCACCGACGGTTTTCAGTGCGCATCGGCCAACAACGGTATATGTCTGGCTTCCGGCGTCAGAGGAGGCGTCGACTGGATGAGAAAATTGGCCTTTCGCTATCGGAAGATCAAAGAAATTTACTGTAATTATCGAAACAACGTGGGCGGTCTTCTCGGGGCTGCCAAGCGAGAACAGTGGCTTCAGTTGAGGACGGAAATTGAATTATTGACCGACAATTGGCTGACTTCCGCCGTAAAATGTTTGAATTTAATAAACAAGAGGAGTCACTGCATCAACATATTGGTAACCACTACCCAACTCGTACCAGCCTTATCAAAAGTACTTCTATTCGGAATCGGGGGAATATTTCCCATAGAGAACATTTATTCAGCGACAAAAATTGGTAAGATAAAACGATACTATGTGGCGAGTGGCGAGTTTCAAATACCATCGCCATTTTCGAGATTAGGGCAAACGGGACAATTTCCAGTAAAAATTTTTCAGGAAAGGAGAGCTGCTTCGGTCGAGTTGTGGCCAGATTTGGACGCAGATGTACGTACGTTGTGATCGGCGACGGATCTGACGAAGAAACGGCTGCCCGGGCGCACAATTTTCCGTTTTGGCGTATCAACAGTCATTCCGACACCCAGGCGTTGTACAACGCTCTGGAAATGGGCTTTCTATAAAATAGAAAAGATATATTGAAGATTATTTTAATAAACAATGCCATTGATCAACGGTGTCGCTAGTCAAGATGCACCTTCGCTAACTGATCGGAGAGTACCGAAATTGGCAAAGGTATTTCATATTTCTATTCGCGGCTAGCCGCAGTTCTGCAATAATTTCGTAGATACATTATTTACCTCATTTTCTGGACAAATTTTACTAGAAATATTGTTTTACCGACACTCGACGGTAATTAAAATTTTTTTTTCGAATCACAAACGTAATAAAAAAAAAAAATTAACAAAGAGAAAAAAAATGTAAATACTGTTCGAAAATCCAACAGTCACTTTTTCCCGGCCTCCTCTACACTCATTGCAAGTAAAACATTTTGAATCCGCTGTTGAATTTTCTGCTCTCCTTTCTTACCAGCGAGGTAATCATCTTTTCTAGAACCTGGAATATCATTCCTATTATGTATTTGTTATACGTACTATATACGATGCATATCGGGGATCGCGCGTCCTCGAAACTCGGCCAAATTAACCAATAATCGGATGTACGCGATGTATTGGTCCAGGGTCCACAAGTGATAGAAAACGAAAGTAAACAATTAAATTATATCTATAATTATATGAAAATTTTTAAACGAAACAAACATTAGCGAGCTTCTGTGTGTGTGTATAGATATGAAATGTTGAGGGAAAAATATGAAAAAAGATGTAAGGTGTCATTTAAATGTACTTAACTAGACATGTAGCAATTATTATTGAGTGTATACGATATAAATAACAAACGGAGAAGAGGCCAGTCAGCATTGAACGCCTCTCAGCAATCAAAGTGCTGTTTGTGCATTTTGAAATCTCCGAAAAGTTTCTCAACTTTTGTTGAACTAACTAAATGCTGGTGAGTATACTTGTTCCATTATCCATGGCGATGATGCAAAACAAAAAAAATACCCTGCTTAAGGCACGACCGTACAGTCGAACATACATGTGTCCCGGTTTACAGACACTCCAAATTTTCGTCTTTAAAAAAAAAAACAATAAACAAATATACGAACGATAATGATGAAAAATGGTAAACATCTGAGAAATCCTCAGGACGCCTTAATAGAAATATTTTCGTGCCAAATTTGCGTACATGAATATTGAAATATACCCCACATTTTCTAAACGCGTAGCAAAAAATATTAAATTAATAACTCATGTTCGTTCCACAAGGCATTACGAATTTTACAGCGGCCTAAGAGTATAAAATGGATGATAAATGCGATAAGTGCGTAACGTAATATTCTACACGACAGTTTTGTCCTTAAATATAGAGTATTCCAGCGTATCGAATGTAACATACTGAAAGAAATTAGCACTGCAACGTGTAGCATGTAACGAGGATGACTTTTCGTCTAATCTACAGTCGTGCCTGAAGAAATTACTGACCTACTTTGTTATTTCTACATTAATAATGAAAGAAAAGATTTTCCATTTCTACATTCCGCTAGCACAAATTAATTGTGCACAATATATTGATATCCCGACAGTGTTACGCTTAATTTGTGCGAAACCAATGCGCGATTTTGTATTGATCGTTTACCTGAAATGTATTTATCTTCGTTGTATGTTGTAGAATTTAAGATAAAGTTACATATAAAGCACAAAAGATGCCCATGTTCACGTCAAATATAGTATAATTGAATAAGCGAATAAACTCATATTTTTTTATACCTTCACAGATCATACGGAGGTAAACTATAGTTCAATAACATTGAAGAAAAAATATTTAAGAAAAAAATTATCGTAAATATTCAGCTCACACGATACGAATTAATCGTTACACTGTACCTTTCTATGTATTATAGTGTTTTAAATATTTAAGTACCTCTATACTTGTTTCTGGATAATGATTTTAATCAAGAGCAGCTGAAGAGTAGTCCCTCCAGCTGGTAGATTATTTTCTCATTGTTTATTTCGTTTCCTAAATATTGATTAGTCGATATGATTGTTACCTAACAGATATCTTTATAATTCGGATCCTGTTGTATATGCCAATAAGAAGAAATCACTCGATATTCAAATATTTTACGTAGAAGCGCCAAAGTGTTGACGGAAATTTTTATGTCCCATGTCGAATTAACAAAATTAGAAAATCGTTATTTGAATCGAGCTAGTCAACGAGGGACAATTTTTATTTAAAAGTCTCACTATTTAAATTCGTCGATTACGACTTATAAACGGTTTGAAACCTTTTACATATTCAAAAATTTGCAGAGAACAAGGCTTATTTTGTAAGAATCGTACTTTCGAGGTTTGCTGACGAGTTTGAGTTACTTGTTAAGCTGCTTCTACAAGTGACAGTTATTTGGTGAAAGAATAGCTTACGTTACTTCTGTTCTTGAGTAAAGAGTAAATCTTCATTTAGTTAAATTTTTATTGAGATGAATTATCTAAATCTAACTTGAAATATCTTCCAGATTCGCCTCTTCAGAAATTATGTGAAATTAAAGAATTGAAACGCACCTGAATCTCATACGACTTACTTACTTTGTAAAACCAATGCTGCTCGTTATTACATACTACAGATGAACTGTTACTATCTACATAACAATAAAAACTATTCCGTTCACAATCGATCTAAAATCATTAAGTAACTTTAATGAAAATCATGGGTAGAGCGTGAGAAATGGATAATACCATTTGGTACATACTGTAAAATTAAGAATTGAGCACTGAATTTTAAATAGCAAAGAATGTAGTTCATACATGCTTAAATTCAGACCTGAAAACTGGTGCTCGATTGATCGTTGCTTATCTAAACTACATGTCGCTAAATCATTCTCTGCATTACGGAATATGAAACTATGAAGATAAATACATGCAAAGCACACCACATCAGTACGTGATAACAATTTTTTTATTGAATCAGTATCAAATTACACTTTTCCCTTACTAAAACTATGTACTAAAATTCTTTAATTATCTATTAAATTCATTATGCTTGATCAAAGCTCCACATATAATTGTTTACCTGCCCATTAACAGCAGACTTAATTAAGAGTGAAAAAGAATATAAAAAAATATTTCTGGATTCCAGCCATAAGTGTATCACTTCTTATCAAAAGAAACGTATGTAGGTGTAGTTAGAACGCCACAATTATTATCTTTCTGTGCCATTAAAACATAGCCGTCATTTCCCCAATAATTGGACCAGGAATTTTTCACCAACCAATACGCTTGACCATTTAAGGTACCATACCCAACTGCTAATACGGCATGATCCAACTGTTTTTCGGTATTTCCTGTAAAACAGAATAAAACAATGTGTGAAAACCCATTGGGTAACTGTCCTATAGTCAGATCGTATAATCTCATCATCATGATTTACCACAAGCCGATTCGTAGTAAACTCCATTAGCGTAGAATGAAAACGTCTTATGAGATGCGTCGATGGCAACCGAAACGGGGCCGTGTTTAGCAATTGCGATTTTCAACGCTTTAGGATCACCCGAACGCACGTTGACAAATCCAGTCATTTTCGCGGTCAGAGTTACATTGTCGACGTGGCAGTATCCATCCTAAATTGTAGATCGGTAACAAGTATATGTTGATCTTTAATCGTTTATGAAATGAGAAAAAACAGATTGTTGAATACAATCCAATACCTGTCCTATGTAACCGCCATAGTCTTCCTCAGTTGGAATGCCACCGTGTTTCATAATCCATTGATACGCTCGGAAATCTTCACCACCATCACAACCGTTGTTGCCAAAACCCCAGGAACAGTCAACTAGGGCCTATACGTTATCGTTGATTATTGTTTTGAGCAGGGATTTATGTATTCATAGTGAGTATTCGCAATATAATTGTCAAACAACTGTTCAGTCTCACTCACTTGCTGGGAAAGTCTGAGTAGTTTGTGGTATTTTACATAGTAGGCACCTTCTACAGCACCTGTAGTACCAAAACTCCAACAAGAGCCACACACGGATTGATCTAAGACATTTCACAAGGAATAAACTTGATTGTAATGACTGTGAAAGACAAAAGATGTGCTGAAAAATCAATATTGCCTTACCTTTTACAGGAGTAACAGCTCCGTACAACCGCCAGTCCATAGATTCAGGAATATCCTGAACTTCATCTACATTGTACGGAAACGGAAGGCCACCGTTGTCAGATACTTTGGTATATTGCTTTCCACGGAGAGCCCTCATTTCCAAATCAGTACGATCAGCCAAGTGATTAACTTGTAATTGGTAACCAAGGTTTGCACGATTCTTAGAATGAATGTACCTATATAACATGAATTAATTTCGGTGAACAAGTCTCTATTTAGTAATTCGTTAATTGCTGCCCTGTGACTTCCAAGATTATACAGTTACTCTAGGCACTACCTTAAATTCTGTCTGAAAACTTCCTTCCGACGCTTTTGTTCCAACTCGGTTGTATAATGCTTTTTATGTGCCTTTCCAAAATGATCAAATTCAGTATTTACATGTTCGTCATAATTATGGACGAATTCGCGCATCGGATTGAATGTGTAAATATGGTTTTCCCCTGGCCCAGGAAATGTAACACAAGTATCATCTAAAAATGGTGAATAAATGAAAATAGTATATGACAGTGAATATTAGAGAGAAAAAATTTCATTTCTAAAGATAAAAATGCAACTAATACGACAAGTTGAACATACTTTCGGCGATTTCGAATACATCAGCACTTGGTGTATCAAATGAATACCACTCATACTCCAAGTAGTAATGGTCGTAGTGGGAACCAAGAAGAGAGTTGAATCCGCGCATTTCATATCTGACTGGTATAGCTTCTTTAACTTGTGGATATTTCGGCGATTTCTGTAAATGTAAATATTGACGGCATTATTGCATTTAATGACAAATTAAACCACTGTCAACATCTTTGAAAAAATTAACAAACCTTGTAACGAATCCACAATGTGTACTTGTTTGCTTTTTCTCCAAAGGTTTCTACACGTCGCCATTTCTCACAGTGAAGTCCATTGATAATCTCTTCACCGATGCACTATTGAAAAATTGTTTAATTACAATGAGCAATAAGATTATGATAGACATGAAAATGATAAACTCCGTAGTGTTTTAGCGCGAATTACCTCCATTCCAGTTGCATCGGGAATAATTGTTTGTGGAAGTATTTTAGAGTCGCTGGTTCCATTTACTTGAAGACATGTTTCCTTATTGATATCAGTTTCAGTTGTGATCGGAGCCAACTTCACAGAAATACCGTTTTCACCTTCTTTCGCCAATTGATAAGTCTTTACCATTCCTATCGGCGATAAAAATACGAAATTTCATGATCAGTAGTGAAAAAAAAATTGTAGCTACCTAGCTGCTATTGGTAGGTAGTTAGTAAGAACAAGAAATTACATGATTTTTTGAATATACATGAAAACAAGTATATACTGCGTGAAATAATACATACCACCATAGTAGTCAATTCGGCTGGATCCTCTGTTAGAGTCATACCATGCATAAAATGGTTCGCGAATTTCTGCATAAGGTATATAAAGTGTTCCCTTTGCTGAATATGCGGTACTAAAGGTTGGTACCTTTCCAGCAACAGCACAAGAAATTCCTACAAAAAGAAAAACTATACTTCTAAAACAAGCGATAATGTCAATGAACATTTTCAAAGGTTGTTGAATGTCGTGAAAGGATTTCGTCAAGCTTCATGAAGCTAATAATAAGACTAACATCGCTGCAGTTCACTTTTATAAACCTGTGTGGCAACTTTATAAGAATTTGACGATGAAGCAGATTGTACATTGCATTTTTTTTAAACCATTCCAACCTTCGTAAAATAGAATAAAATATGCGAATATTGTACTTTCAATATGAAATTGTATACACTGGATGAGTGTCGCTAAGTCGGCAATTTAGATTTGCTGATCCACTGAAATCTAATGCAGAATTATCATCGTTAGTACACAGATGAAATGTGATCGTATACCAGAATTTATAAATATAACTGGCATTAGACCATAACCATAACTATGTTATAACATCAGCATCATATACCTTATAATATCGTGTCTAACATTGTTACTGTTTGACCAACAATGCTATTGCATGATGCATGCCAAACATGCAGGCTATATATACACAATTGCGGTATTTTTATCTTGGCTTGAGCAACGATCCGACTGAGAAAGTAGTATTCAAATAGAACTAAGCAAATGACTTTTCGAATACCACGATTGAATCAAGAAATGTTTTTTGGCCATGGAATGGCAAGCGTCTTGTACTGAGGAATGGAGTGTACAAAATTGATATGAATTTCTGCGAACCAATTTTAGTGCATTCATTTTTTATATAGCATTTTATTTATTCAGTACATACCTAACAAAACTAGGGTTACTTTGGCAGTGATCCCCGCCATGTTGATCCTATATCTGTAACAAATTGTAGACAGCTTAACAAAGCTATCAGTTTTGACCTCAAGTACTCTTATCATCTGTGTTGTGGCTTAATGACCTTAGGAAACTTATACTCCCCTTGCCTTATCGCTATACCTTATCGCACCGTTGAGTTTAAAAAAATTAAAGTCCATAAGCTAATGATAGAAAAATGTTTCAGATTTAATACAACAAATAAATTAAACGAACGTTGAACTCTGATAGAAATAGAATTGATCGAGTTGTGCCTAGATGCAAGATATATTGAATAAATGCTTAGTTGGACAGAAAATACAGAAATAATAATCAACGAGCAATAAATTGTTTTAGCATATAAATAATTTTCTGTTATAGTCAGGATAAATTTAAATAATTCTTCACGGTCGACAAAATAGTAAATTATTGTTATAATAACTGTTATATTTATCCTATATATCGATAATCAACCGTCTTCCAAAATTATTCGACGATAGTAATACTGAAATCATATTTAAATACAAAATTTTAACTTACCGAAATCAAGAATACAGCTAACGTTAATGCGCGTGACGCGCAGACTGACAGGCAAAAAACGGGTCTCGAATCGCGATCTTTAAATCGCGGTGACAACCGACGAGACCACTGAACTGTAATACAAGTAGATCGCAGCACAGGCAGCTCATTAATGCAGCGTCACCTACGAACAGTTTGCCCCGTAGTCATTTATGTTGGTAAAATGATCATGCTTCAGGGAGCAAAGAAGTTACGGTTACCGACTGATTTTCTAACATTTATTCACGTATACCATTTAATTTTCTACTCGGTCTTCACACCTATCGACTATGAATGCCAACAGCTGCTAATTTCGGAGATTAGCGACGGATATTTCGCCAATTTGAAGTAACAAAATCGCACTAATGTCACAAAAGGTTGGGCTGGGTTGCGATTCGAAGTGTCATAGGAAAAACTCAGATCATTATAATTTAAATTCGTTACGAAATTGGAAATTGAGGGTTAAGGTTGTGAAATAATTTGCTTGAATTTCCGATATTACATCCTAGGCATAAGAATAATAGGTGGTTCAACGAGTCTCGACTCATAATTTTTACATTGAAGTATTACCGTTTCGATCAGTCCACACACAAGTATTCTATGTTCAAATATTAATTATTATAACTTTGCGCTTAACAATTTACAAATAAAAATCACGTTGAATGGAATACTGCTTAATCGGAATACCGCGTAGAAATCATTTCAATATTTTTGGCAGTTTCTTTCTATAACGATGCTAAATTCGACCATCGACAATTATTGTGAATCAGTTTGTGAACGATGGGATAATTCAACTCCAGCCATGATCGCCTATTATTTTCATGTATTGTTTTCGTCATTTGGCCCGTCATTAGCACGTAATGACAAAAATGCTTCGGAGGTAAGCAAAACGAATTCAAATGAATATATTGATCATTAGAAAGAAACAGAAATGTGTATTCATTAACACCTTCAAGCATTATCTAGCTGTTTTTCTTTAATCCTGGGTTCGTGCTGTCTGTAATAACGATCAGTGTCCAACTCTCTTTCCCCAGGCATCAACAGCGTGTTTGCAAATGCATTTTTATTCAATTCATGGCTCTGCTGATTCGTTGAAAGGCCCGCAACATCGAGATTCGATTTGTCGTTGTTCCGTGCTGCCACCTGACGGTGTAGTTTCGAACTTGGTACAAATTCGAGAAATGTAGTGGGAGGGAAGCCACGGGCGTTCTCCGATTTTCGGATCAGTTCTCTGTGGTCGGTAGTGCCGGTGGTTGATACGAGCTTGAGGTACGCGTCGAACGAATTTTGCAACAGGTCTAAAATCGCGTTTGAGTGTAAAAAACAGCGCTCAGAAGTCTCGTTGCGATGTGTTGCGAGTTACGGTGAATTTTGTGGAGTGATTTTCCCCGCTTTTAACCAGCCAGATTTTACCTGTTCAACGCAGAAATGCGGGTGCTCGCTGCGGTGGCAGGTGAGTAACGTGCTTCAAAACACACCTGACTTAACGCCTCTGCGTGCCGTAAAGTTTCGTTAGTTTTAGGATTAAAATAGTTTCACTGTGAGAACCTACGTGAGCAAGAAAATACAAAACTCGCCCACCGCAACGGGTTTTACCGATTCCCAGGTAAAATTTCTTCTCTGATTCACGACACGCGAAGCCTGACAGGTGACGAATATTCACCCACCGTCGGCGTGTATTTACAGTTATTTTCTATATAAATTCCCCTTCAAACTTGCCGGATTCACATATTTCACTGTAGCGAAAACGAATTTCATTTATTCTTAGTACCCTTTTTACAAATTGAATTTGTAGCCATGTTCATATTACAAGCATAATTGTCAGGCTGTAATTTGGTGTACATAACTGTACATCAAAGGTATTTTTGTGGATTAGGTAATGCCGGTTACTTTAGTGCCGTTGTTTGTAATTGTTTTAGGTACCTCGTTCACGAATACACGATGCACATTCAAACACCTACGGTGTTCACTTATTACTCGGCGTATATGTATTGCCAATTTCATTTTACGCCTTAAGCGTTAAATACAGGAAAATATGAGATCTTCAGTGTCGTTTCACTTTCAAGTTCATATATTCTGCCAGTGTACAGTGTCCTCGACAGTTTTTGACGACAAACTGCGTTCACCAAAGATTTAATACCTTTTGTCATTGTTATTGGGTACACTTATTACATAGGCAAACATCGAAGAAACCCCATTGATTATATACTTACGGTTTTCTATATTTGATCGTACTTATTCCAAAGGGAAGGAGAGACACCCGCGGCGGTGTAAACGAATCTGTTGTTGCTCGGGACGGAGAAAGTTCACTTGAGTTTTTGGTCTGTCATGCAGAGAATAAATGTTGATTTAAAACGTGGAACAATCTCATATTTATCCAGCTTTGCCAGAACGGAAAATCAGTAATATGCGCGTATAAGAGCCAGAGAAATTTGATCGAAGATCGAGCAGTTGTTTTCAATTTCATTATTTTTCTCTCTTTACCATTGAGTAGCATTGTAAGTGAAATGTTAAATTTCGTCGGCCGACTCTTTTTCCCGGATATGCTTTCTGAATTACAATTACAGTTCGTTTTAGCCGAGTATAATTAACCTCGTATTATATACAATACAGCTATTCTACACATTGAGTCTTCGTTGCTGCAGGCATAGGAAAAACATTTGATCGAGGAAAATTCGTCGATTCAATTCATCAATACTGTATGTTGTTTGTTAAAAGGGTACATATAAGTTTTCGATGCCACAGGTTGAAAATTCCAATTTCAATTATTCCAAGCTTTGTAAATATCGGACGAAATTATGCACGAACGAATTAGAAACATATTTCTTGATTTTAAGACCTGGAGGCGCTAATTAGCTTGAATACACGTTGGTTAAACAAAAAAAATTCCATAACTTGCTTTCAAAGCTTCGAAACTTACACCTTCTAGTCTATGTAAGAATATCTGCAAAATTTCACAAATGCGTCGACTAGTCGAAATGCTTTTCAAAGTAGGTACATAAGCGAGTATCAAATTACGAAAAAACGTGAAAAAATACACTCAACGCGCATACTCTATTCGTCACTTATATATGAACCTGAATGGGATAACTGATATTTCAAGAGGCATGCCTTGTTTTCGTCAAGCGTTTCTCTGGGAAACGATTGCCTAGAACACGATGGAAGTCGCCGCTTGCGTCTCTTTGCGGGCCATGTGGTCGCCGGTCGATTGGCTGCGCCGGAAAAAAACGCGTTAAAAATATTCGGTATTTGGTTTTACAATTATATTGCTGCCGATTGAATTTATCCTAAGCAAAAAAAATCTCCACTTTTCGCTTCAACGTGATAATTATCTCCCGGTACAGGCCATAAGTTATTTTGTCAGAAATCTCCTCGCGCGGTTGTGAAAGAAAAAAAATTCACACTTGCTACCCGTCTACGAAATAAATCGTGAATATTCGCACAGTCTGCTCGTATTTCGCAGCGGAGCATCGGATGCGGATAGTGAACAGCTTAATTTTACAATTAGTTAGCGGGAAATATCAGACTTTGACACGCTTGCATGCCTGTTGTAATTCTATACCAGTTCCACATGCATTTGCCACCAGGCTTCATCATATTTGTATGTAACTATAGTAACTCTCTAGAATAACGCCGATAGAATTTTCACAAATGAACGTCATATACCCGTAAAAGTTTACCAAATAACGCAACGCCGCTGTACGTCATAATACAATATGTTTGGCAAAACAAATCAGCTCATCTACACGTGTGTAATAATTGTAACAGTATAACTACAATCTGTGGTAGCTTTTCCACATTTTTTTTCTTCCTTTCATTGTTTTGTCTTTCAATGAATCACACGGTAAACGTGTGTATCAGTTCTTCACGAAGGTGTAACAACTGCAAGCCGGTACTTATCAAACAGGAATTTATATGCCGCTGAAGAAAACGATTACATACACCTATATATGTATATGTATACGAATACGTTTTTGAGAGATGCGGGTGAATATTTCTCGTCGCATGCCGCGTTACATATATATGTATATACATTATACACACATGAAAACGCTATGCTACGGCAGATAAGAACCCGAGAGAAAAAACTGACTCTTGAGAGGATCCGCTTCCTCCTAACTCCTAAGTGAGTCAGGTACATACTCGAAAAGTGCAGCAAGATAAGGATACGCGTCAGGTTGATGCCTATATATATAACGGAAGAACAAGAAATAAATCTGAAACCTGTGTGACTTTTTAGACGAGTTTATACCGCATCTCTACACTAATGTACGTTATATCAGCTTACGGTTGTTTTCATTAGTTTCGCGTACTTTGCACGCTAATATTACGCGTTCAGCCTGCAGCTAAACTCGCCTCAACCGGTGAAAACGTGACTTTGTAACAGTCGACCTGGCGGGTTACTTTGGAAATCGTCATCACGTACGATTCGTTGTTTTTCTCTCGGTGCTCCCCCGCATTGTGCGTATGAATGCTGATACAACCCAGAGGCTGCTGAAAACAATTCGTTGCATTATTATACGTCATTAGTTTCTGTCCCACATTCAACGGGAAGAGAATAACTCTTTACATTGGAGAATATTCAATGATATGATGAATAAAAGAATTCCATAATTCTGTAGTTTAATTTCATGTACGCGTTTTTTAAAACTAGTATTTACTTAAACAAAGAGATGGAAGACTGCGCTCAAAAATTTCGGGTGAACAAAATCTTGCGTCAAGTTTGGTATTTGGTTAAATTTAAGGTCAATTTTTTTTTTTAAATTAGTTCATTTTGCATTATACCGCACTGCACAGAGAAGAGTATCGGGTGTTTCATTTTATTATGCGTCTAATTCTCAGGTGTTGAACATCTATAGGTACGTTATATCCTGCGGTGCATGTGCTGTACAATACGTGGAGTTTACGTGGCTTAAATTACATTTTGCAACGGTCGATAGTTTATTTCTGATACAGCTATTCAGCTCAAAAGGTGAAAGAACCATGAGAATTCTTACGATATTCTTTACCTCTGATCTGGAGTAATAAAAGAAATAGTGTTAGTTTTGCGTACCATAAAGTATGAGAAGTGAACATTTCAATCTTTAATCGTTTGGAGCGTGAAATTCGTGCTAATGTATTCCTCATTGCAGCGAAGTGATTATTCGAAGGATATTTTGGCACAGTGATTTGAATAACGAAGAATTGACTTTGAAAATGATGGCGATGTTGTGTTAAAAGTATCTGCGAAAACCATATTTTTCAAACCGAATAAATTATTGACGACCGATTTGTAGTTCGCTTTAATTTGAATATGACGATGTTTGTTTGGTGATTCATTTAAATGCATTCAAGATCGAGTTCCTCAAAGTCTTATTTAGATTCCTTATCAATTTCCTTCCACAAAGATGAAACTCTCTCTCTCTCTCTCACTCTTTTTCTCCCTCTCTCTTAATTTTGAGAGAGTTTAATTTCAGTCTCGATGCCGAGAGATAGACGATTGTGGCACAATGAAAGGCGCGGTCTTTTTGCATAATTTAATATCAAAGTAGAAGAGGAGCGACCGGCGTCGTGTCAGCCTGACTTCTTTGCTCCATTCAAATACGATACGCTGAGGCTGCAATGCACGTAACAATGAAAAGCGTAGGATCAGCCCTTCAGTATGTATATAATACATATGTATGCGCATTGTACATACCGACGCGTAGTACAAGAATACAATCATGTACGTTATTTTTTAATCAAACGAATTTCATTGACAAATTATTCAGTGCATGCATTGTAAGCTTCACTCGGTTGATCATTTCCTCTTTTCTTTATTACGTTTTCTTTTCTTTTCTTTTTCTTTTTCTTTCTCTTATCACTTAGCATGGTAGTAAATAATCGAAACTCGATCAAATGAATAAAAAAAGAAATCTCCACACTAGGTTCGGCAAAGTCTTTCGTTCGCATCAAATTCCTCGTTTTACGAAGCACCGACTTTTCCGTCTCTTCTTCGTTGCGGTTAATCGGTCAGTGATCTACAAGACCGGCGATCTCTTCCAGGCGAGTTTCGAAGCACCGTTAGAAAAAACAAAGTAGCTCTTCTTTGGGTAAAATAAAAGAATAGTCACTGCCTGCAGTGCACTACTGGTCTATCACTCGAGCTGCATGGGAGAATTATGAAATTCGATTTTGTTTCGTTGAACTTCCGAATTGTTGCAATTCGTTCCGTTTCAACAGAGCTGCTCGTTACTATTTTCGCCACTTGTTCGCTGTGTATGTACGGCGATTCGCCTAGGTAAACTCTTTCTTGGAATATTATTGGTTTGGCCAAGAAGATGCGAACCCGGGTACGAGACCCTGGAACTGTACATTTCTACGCGTAACTGAGCGTATAATAATGGCAACAATAAAGCTCACGTAAATGCGACAGAAGCTGTAAAGCGATTTTGTGATGCGATTTATTTGCGCAAAAATAAAAGCTGATCTTGATGCGTTCGCGTTCACAATTGTTCTAGAAAAACAAAAATGTGAACACTGGTTCCGATAATAAAAAAGAAAAGAATAATAGTTAAACAAATTCACGCTCAATGTCGCGATTGCAATAAAATTCCTTTTATCGAACCTTCGCTCACAATCAGCGTTTTGACATCTCAAAAACATATCGATCTTGTTGTTTCGCTAACATTACCATATAAACGCAAGCCTAAATTGTTATCAGCGAACGAAAACAACTTTATCGTCGATCCCGTTCCTTCTTGTAGGCCAGGTTTCTTATTCTTGAAGCTAATATTTTGTTTTCACGGGAAGAAGGAAATGTGCGATGTGTAAACATAATTTGAAAAAATCAAGAATGCGGAACAATGTGAATTGTACAACATATTATTGCTATTATATTGAAGAGATTCGTACGGGCTTATACATGCATATCATTTATGCAATATCTGGAAAATGCATTCCGATCGGATTGCAGTAGCGACACACTTATCTACGCTTACCTTATGCCCCCATAGTGATCGTTCGGATCGGAGAATGGAACTCATTCATTCTCACTGTGCAGCGGTGCAGCCTTGACGAGGATTTAGCGAGAGCTGTATAGGTATGAAAAAAAGAAGCAAGTCTTGCTTTTGAAATTGAGAACCACGGCTGTATCGGCAGGAATACCGCAAGGCAGTTATACACGCTGAACAATAATAATTTCTTTCGCCATTCGCTACAGCTGGACACGGACGTCAAACGAACGGACGAACGGTCTTCTCCGGTATAATATCGGCGTCTTTATTGTTGGTGAAATACTTGAAAATTCCTCGAATATTACACTGATAAACAATTCGGAGATAACAAGGAAGAAATGAAATACCGCGATATTCTTCGGGACCTATGGCTATAACAATACGAAGTCTATATGTAAACCTGTAGAAGTGTATTGTAAGTATACTTCTCGACGTTATATTATACTACTTATTATTGTACCTTTGCAAAGTATTGCGATCATCGGACGTTAATGCTACGCAAGTAAGATTGATGAATGGAGAAAATACAACTACGGATTCAGTCACGGTCTAATTATTTTCTCAAATAGAAAACGTAATTTTTAAAACTAAACGATTAACGTCAGCGATTTATCAAACTTTTCACGCAATATCACTCAGGGTAAAAGTTGCACCGACTCTGATCCGTTACGCATTCTAGTTCATTGATCGTGGAAAATTGACGGTAGTTGTATTGAAATGAATAATCACACGGAATTCTTTCTCTTCGTTACATCGATCGAGGATTATCTTCACTGGTCAAACTAGCTATTGCCGAGCCTTGTATAGTTCGCGTAGAAAGCTATCCTTGATTTTGTCAGGCTGCTCAAATAGCAAACTATATATTATATATACATATATAAACGGGTAAACCGAGTTCATGCTTGACGGATATTATTCGTTCTGCGTCTTGAAAAGAAAAAGCGTATTAAAAACTTGAAGTTGAGGATAAATCAAATAAAAATAAAAAATACGACGAGCAGCTGGATGCAAGTTTTAAATTTACATAAACCATGAGAATACGATGATTACGCGCACTGCAGGTATATAATTTGATTTCGAATATATATATATATATATCGTCGCACTTGTAGGTGCCGCACACACGGAAGTAATTTAAATAGATTATATCGATCGTACATATATCCACGAGTTTAGTGTACCTGTATAACGCTTCTTACATGTGCGTACACATAATAGTTCCTACATACATGCGAACGTCTATCTAGGGCAACTGCATGCGAGCAGAATTAAAGCTCTCTATGGAATTGAATTTTTGACGCGTTGCATTGTCCGGTTATAAACTGTTTGCTTACTATAAATTATCATTCTTCTATACAATATTCATGTCTGTATAATTATGTCGAACGTTATACTTTTTGGCTCACCGCGCCGCGCGTGTTTCGTGGACGATATCAATGAGCACGTGCGATGTACCATTTTTGAAATTCGAATCCACGTATCGCATGCAACCTTGTACATATGCATGCGTATGAAAGTAAATATAATAGATATCCGCATGGAGTTATGTAACAAGACTTTATGCAGCGATTGTCGAGCTTCAAAGTCACTGCATCTTATCTCTTGCATGCATTCTTTACTGTTAGAACCTACGCTAAGTTTTTTTTTTTTTTTTACGAGGACTGACGAGGTAGTCGCGGTAATAAAAGCACGACTCTCTTATCTGGATAAATTTCATGTACGACAATCTTTTGCGCCTCTTATAGGACATATTATATGTTTGCAAATCTGCTGTCGAGATCGAATTATTCGCCGGTATTCTTTTATCTGAAACTTTACTGAAAATAGTTTTGAAAACTATACGAGACTTTTCCCAATTTGCTAGTAGTCCTATGATATATTTGTTCAAGCCTACCTACAGCAGGCGCACCAACGGAACCGGGCCGTTACTTTCCGACATTTTCCGTGTTACCTGGTACAAAACACATTTCCAAGGCTTCCGTCTCTAGGAGTAACGAAGGTCTCTCCCGCATCTTGTTTACACTTAGTTAACCTAATCTCTCTTCGAGCCTTCGCTGCTACTTCCGCCTTCTTGCAACGTTCAAAGCTTCGTAGAATCGAGTTTTCACCTGGTTGATAAATTTTACCCCCTCTTATATCACACCAGGATAATACTCACTTTTGCTAACATCATCCTTATACTTACTAACAAGTACCGATGGCTAGGCCTGAGCAACAAATCCTCGAACTTTATAGTGCGCGTCACTTGCAACTTTTTTTTATTTTGCGTGTTTCGGAGTCTCGTGCGTGTGAAAAAAAAAATAATTACCCGCCCAAATTCCCACAAGTATAATAACCCTACTCATTGCAAAATCACCGGAATCTTGTACGCGAGTTGGATTAAAAAAAAAAAATAAATAAATAAATGAAATACAACGCATTTTAGCGTTTCAAAAAATTTTCAAATTCACATTCGTACGAATTAATTGAAAAACGTTAATATTTCCCAAAACGTATGATGAGGAGGACAGAAATACTTAGTAAATTGAATTTCTTCAAAATTGTATTCCCTCTTATGCAGAAATGTTGTAAAACTTTTCCCTCCCTAACGCTTCATTACCGCATGGATTTAGACGAGGTACAGCTATAAGTTACGACATTTAACCCCGGACATTACACCTGTGCTGTATATTGTGGTGACTGAGACGTGAATTTGGGGTGTTCCAATTATCGGGTCTCCCTCCGCGTTTTAGAAATAACCGCATACCTATAACAACAACAACAACGACAACAATAATAATAATAGTATTGTATGTAGTCGACAACGACACCGCACAATTCCGCGGTCCGCCCAAAGTTCAACAGAGGGTTCAAACGCTCGAGGATCTCGTTTCACGTAACGAATCCTGTTCCGCCTTTTTTTTTCTTCTCCTCCTCCCTCTTTTACTCGCTTATATTTCCTTCTCCGGATGCCGTTGGTTTTTCGAGAAGAAAGACGCGCCGGCTCGTGAGTCATCATCCTCCGCAAGTTTGATGCGATCATAGAGTTTCCGACCGGATCCGCGCAGCTCCTTTGCCTTCAACTCGTGTTATACCGTGTGTGAATGTACGACTCACGAAGTCGAAGAACTTGAATGCGTGTACAACGTGTGGGTATAGATACACACTCGGATATCGCCGCGGTGCAACTTGGCGTAACTATACATATTTTGTACGTTTGCAAATGCCGTACAATTGTCTTCTTCTGTTCTTATATACGTTCTTGTAACTATAGTTGCAGACTCTCTGTGCTGTTATATATTGTTGTTGTAAGGTCACACTTTTTTAACACGTTGCATAATTATTTCCACTTCCGATTCTGTGCTCATTCGTTTTTTTTTTTTTTTTTTATCTTTAATTTATCTTCTCGCAATAGGTTATAATTTACACGCCTAGACTTGGTATGTTATGCAACATGCTCACAAACCTATTCCATTATAGTTTCTCGACTGGTTGGTATATAATGGTGCCAAGTTATAATTGCGTCTCTCGATGAATTTTTTCGTCACGTGGCTTACCATTTATCGATTTATAACGAATAAAACAAGCTTACATGTAAGTATAATAGTTACCGAAATTGGAATAATTATGTTATCTCTTGTGATGTTCAAATTTTGGAGTTTTCAATTAATTGTTTTGTGGTACGACGAACGCGTGGCCATGAGATTATTTTACTGCACCATTCGGATCCTTCAAGGTCAGGTTTTCTTCTTCATCATTTATAGCTGATGATTTGTTTTTTCAGATTTTTGTGTAATTGCAACAACTAGATTTCTCAGTGCGCGTATATTTACCAATGCTATCTATAAACGATGTGTACCAATTATCTCTGTACACATGTAACATAATATGTACAATTTAAACATGCAGCTACTTAAGTGTACATGTGCGAAGTAATTGATTAAATATAATTTATGGCCGTGGAACGAAATAATGACGTTAGAAATAGAGTATATAAACATAATTCACGAGGCTTTTACTCGAGTCTTCTTTGTACATCTGCTAGTGTAATTAATTAATACACACGTATTACACACCCCGTACCTATCCAAGACGTTGTTCGGAAATGTGAGGTACAGACCTAGAGTCTTGTCCACCCTCTCTCTCCCTCTCTCTCCCTCTCTCTCTCTCTCTCTCTGACTCTTTCTCTTTCTCTTTCTCGGAGATATGAGTCACTTTTTCTCCTTTTTCACACAATCGTCAGGTGGTCCTCTGATCGTGACCGGGCAACTCAGCTGCGGTAAACACTTGTGCATATATATTATATACCGTATTTCCCTTATAGGTATATATCTATGGTATGTATTTTTCAAAACGACTCTCGGGGGTTTTTCCCGAATCGACAAGCGCCACAGCAACATTCAGCGTGCAACGAATGCCTCGGTCTGTCGGTTCGTGACTATTCCTATTCGTGTCTTTAAAACACCTGCAGTGCAGGCAATTCGATTTTCCGGCAGAGTTAAGTGTATACATGTATATAGCTGAATATGTAACATGCCGCGTATGACGGCGACGCCCCAAACTGCGTGTACCCAAACAGTGTTGGGTATACTGTTTCAACACAGAAACACGCGTTATGAAACAATAGCTGTATACAGAAAAGCGGAGAGATAAAGCGCTAAAAATTAAAAAGATAGAAAATTGGGAGTAAAAAGGTTGCAGTTTATGTAATGCAAGTCTTCCTTGTATAGGTCGTAGTATATTGTGTGAAAAGAAGACCAATTCGGTCGTTTCGGGCCGAACGTAAGTTTGTAATATGAGTCGTTGGTGAGCCGAAGACAAATATTGCAAATACGCGAGGAGGCGAAAATACTCTTGGTACAAGAGTATGTTACGAATTTTTTTTCACGAAGCACGAAATTGAGGTTAGGATCGCGTGATGTGCAGATTTGTTCGCAACGGCGCATGCGCGCAGTATTAAAACCAGGTACTAAATTTAGGTACTAAAACTAGGTACTAAAAAGAAAAAAAAACTACAATTTTTAACTCCTAGGACTCAAAAGTGGTATTTTCAGTACTCCGCGCATGCGCATTCGCCGAATCACTCGACCGTCATAGAAACGAGTACTTTACGTACGGAAAACACGCATGGAAAAATGCGTAAAACATAATGCTATACAATGTATACAATATATAATATACACAAACACACACACGCACCTATAGGGTTACGCATATATTCATAATACATCCACTGCGCATCTCACGTTCAACAGTTTTGTATCTCCGTCGCGTTGTTGTGGGCGGATATGCCGCACACAAAGACGCTAAGTCTGTAACGTAGGTACGTACGTACGTATACTATTTTATACCACGCGGCGACGGATTGGTTAAAGAGAAACTGCGACCGGCTGCGTGAGAAGTCGGAAAACGGGTTCGGAGACTTCAATGCTTGGCCGGTTGCGTAGAACGCGTCATATCCAGCTATCCGAGTATGATGCCTTGTTGCGTAGTCGTGCAGGTAGGTGTAGAGAGCTACACGCGTAAGTTGTACGCGAGCAACTTTAGGCTGCATGTTGTTTCGTCATACGCGCCCTACGGATCTGTGCACATGTGTACGATTGTGAAAATAAAGCATTGGCGCAGGATAAATGAACAGCGGCAGCGGCACTCGTTGGGCGGAACTGCATTGCTTCGTTATGACACATCGTGATCATTGATTAATGCGCACGTCTCAAGAATCACGGAATTATTTAATAGCATTATACGTCGCACGAGGAAAACTCTTCTTAAATGTCAGATTCAATGATTGTGCCAAAGTTTCACGTTTTCAGATAAACTTTTTTCCTATTCATATTATGCGTATTGTATATATTACAATATTACATGTATACGTATGTAACGTATAGAAGTTAATACAGCATGTGTCGCGTATACGAACTGAAATGAGTTATAGACTACCAAGGCAACGAGGTTTGTGCAAGCAACGTAAAATTATAGCATTATATATTGTACACTGTACGTATTACGTGCGGTAATGTAACGCATCTTATGTGCCAACTGTTCCTTTCTTACATTTATGCGTATAACTTGTGGGTGTATATTTGTATGGGTATGTATAGTATAGTACATACATGTATATAAATGCAACGCAAGGTAAAATGACGTCACTTCCGGTATGAATGGACGTCGACACAGTCCGGTGTCTCCCTTTACCTGGGCACGTATGTATAGTATACATTATATATTTATATATACGCTGTGGATTTATCTCTGAACCTGAATCTAGATGAGTATATACAGATAAACGCAGGTCTATACCAATTTACAATTAGTAATATAAGCTCGTACTTTTCAAAATACGCCTATTCGTTATATTTCGATGTAAATATGTAGAACAGAAACCTCTAACAACGAACATGACATAAGAAAACTCAAAGCGCCGCGAGATTTATTGTACTACGAAATGGTTAAATTTTTCAAAGAAAAAAATTTCATGCCGCAATCAAACAGATTAACGCTACGCTGAACAAAAACTTACCCGAATGATGATGTTATTAATAGACAAAATCTGATCATTGACCGAATTATAATATTTTGTTGAATAATTTTTTAAATGAAGAATTATGTTTTACTTATATTAGTTGGGTCCTTGATACAAATATAAAGCAGCATGCGGGTGAAAATGAGTTTATTGACACTACTATTATAGCCCGACAAAAGGTATAGATTATAGCGAGGATTATAGTAACTAAAAAATATCGTTTATCATACAAGTAAGGGCAAACATGAATTAGTCGAAGAATCAATCGGTAAAATTTCAATTCACCAATTTCTGGAACTGTGGCGATTGCTCACCTGACACCTCTGATGTCATTCTAAAGCCAAGGCATGGGTGTAAAAATCATTGCCACGGTATGCGGACCGACTCTCTTGACCAGAAACCACATCGAGAAGAATCAAACGAAAAAGAAAGAAATTATTGACACGTTCATGCGGTGCCAATCATCGACGATATTAAAAATTTACGTGTTCTTTTCCAAGTCAAATCGTAGGTAGTATCCTTATAGCGGTTCGGGAAACCGCAGCGTTATTAAAATCCTGCAATTCGTGCCAGGGTTCTTACAAGTGCTTCTCTGTCAGGATCGTCGAGCCACCTGGGAAGTCCTCATACCTGCTTGAGTCAGGCTTCTTGTAGAAAGGATGAGAACTAGGAAACTGGAATCTAGGATTTAAAATCAGTTGAGGAAGCTTCGTACCAATGGTATTGAGCTTTTTGCGTACCAATAAACTCTCCTACCCGTTAAACACCTATATTACGGCATGTGTACGGTAATCCATACTAATTAGTATGCAAGCGCGGAGAAGTTCTCGTCAAGTTTCACTATCGCATTGCCTACGTGTAATTCCGTTTTAGCATGCATCAACGTCGAAATAGTATTCGTACATGTAATACGTAGGCATGCGCCTACTTGCACCTCATGTATACACAATTCTTATGCAGTCACGCGTGTTAGACGGGGGAGTGATGGTATTACATATTTTACATCTACACCCCCCCCCCCCCCCCGGCCCGTCCCTAATTACAGTTTCCTAAATCGAAGGCACGACCGTTCGTTAAAGTGGTAGTCGAAGGTATACCGTGTGCAGGTATGCATGCACGTCGTAGGCGTGGACCAGGTACACGTACACGTGCTTATTATACGTGTGGACGAATCTACGTACTGCAAGTATTGCAGCTCAGGTTGTATGCATGAGCTGTATTGTCCCTGCTGCAGAGACCCTATGATATCCAAGTACCGTTATACCCATTTTGTACACTTTCGTAGTTGGGTACCAGGTTTAGGTATACGTGTAGTTCACGTCAAGTTATTTGTCGCAATTTTATAACGCTCGGCTGAAACCTCACGTGTAATAATATATCGTAAAAATACACAAAAGTCACGAATTACGGAACGTAGAAACGATGTCAAAATTTTTTTATTTCTTTATTTTTTTTTATATCAGAATTGGTAAGAAGAGTTACGATTAATATTCTCTCGTGGAATTTCCTGTATATCTGACCCTGGAACTGTTCAAATTTTGTCATTCGCACGTGCGTATGTTGCGTAGTAGTACAAACGTGCAAAGCACTGAAGTGGTATGTACGATAGCTGTAACGCTATCTATAAGCAGGATTGTTATCTCGAGAATTCAAAGTACTTACATTGTGCTCCTTTATACGAAGTGCATACTAGATCAGGTTGGATCGGGTAAGGCAGTGTAAGATTCTTTCACTTTTTTACGGCTACATGGAATCGGCAGTTACACTCAATGCAAAGCCTCGAATTCCCGTATATATCTATGCATTCAGGGTGTGTTATACTTTGTGGTGGATCACCGACGCGACGCTCTGATATCGCGATGCATTCTATGCAAATATCGTGTTTTTCCGTCTGTCGCCGCATTACGATCTCTTTTCATGAATTCCTCAACGCTCTTTTTCAGCATTCTTGTTTCACGTATCGGCATTACATGACGTACCCAACAAATGTCGCTGTAGCCTTTAATTCAGCTGTAGCTTAGTTGATACTTTAACCAGATTATTGCATTGCACAGTCTGTTGTTATCATAATCGAATAACTACTTGTACGTATTAACTATCATATTTTTTCGAGTTTTTACAAAACTTGCTTTGCAATGTCGAGGCCTTGTCAAGAGACATTTTAACTTCAATACACCTGGTTTCTGTTCTCGTATCTGCACCACTTGACACAAATTGACTTCCCGTAACGCCCATGCAAAACATAAGACAGGCACCTATCGCTTAAACCTGACTTTTGCCTACACATATGTATGTATGTATATAAACAGTGCCGAACGTCTTTCCGCTTTCCTTTTAATTTATACGTAGCTAACTACGACGCAAACTATACGCAGTTTCTTTCCACGATGTTGTAGTAGTCTCGGTCGTTATCTTTCCGGTACGACGCTTGTGTGCTCATCCAGTCGTATGAACTTTTTCATCTTCCATGTCGGTGAAATTGTTATTTTTCTATTTCACCTGTGCCTTAAGAAGGTGCCCTGGTCGATTTCGACGTTGTCGTATATATCTCCAAATATCCAAGTCCACGTTTCGTAAACGTGATAAAGCGCTCAAAACAGTGCTATTCTGTATGCAATGCTGAACAACAAAACTTAAATACATTTTCATCTAACGAAGAAATCAAGAAGCGGCATATCTGCTTTATACCAATTCACTATGTATTGCGATTTAGTGATAGCAAAAAAAATCTTCCTCTGTCACGGTTTTAATCCGCGTAGTATTTGATACTAACGACTTTCCATTCTGAAATCAAGTCTGAAACGAAGGAAAAATTTTTAGCAGTAAGTATTCAATTGCCATTGTAACGTAACTCATACTCGACGCAGGATTTTTAACAGGGTTTAAATCTCGGCGGAAAAATTATACGGATAAAAAGCAATATTAATACTTGCAATGATGTTGCGTACATTTAATAGGTGCGAGATAGTAAACTTGTAACGAACAATAAAGCGAAGATGCACTTTGTCTACACTCTGGTTAAACCGTGTGTTTCAATATCATAGACGCCAATTTCAATCCTGTTTACTGGATCTCAACACCGTGTATGGCTTTGCTGTAAATTTCATGTAACTTTGGAGTGGAGTGTTCAACTGCCGGAGATTGTGTATCCTTACTTGGCTATGCGTATGTCACAGAACGCTCGCATGCAGCAGGTTTACCCCGCACACGTGCAGCATGTGAGTTGTGCATACTCAGTGGATCTGGCTGCATTGATTATAAACCTATGCATACGATCACGTTACCACGTCGTATTATAGTAGACATATATATAAAACAACCTTACGCGAAGCAACGATAAGCGATATAAATAATTTAAAAGATCACGCGTTAGCCGGGCATGAAGGCACGCAATGGCAATTCTTTTAATCTTGACGTACAAAGTTGTGCTGCTGTGAGTAAATTTGAGGGTTGTAATATATAATGTGTATAATATTTTATAAATATGTAATACGACACACCAAACACCGTGTCGACCTTTCTTTTAGCCCTTTCTTGAACGAAAAATGTTGGCATTCAAATTTGAAAGATTCTGTTGCGATTGACAAATGTCAGACCTATTATAGACAGTGAAATAATTGTGTAAGGACTGCGAAATGATTTTTCAACGATTGTAGCATTGAAAAAAATATGCTTTGAATGTAATTTATGCTGTACATAAATTGAATGCAGTATCAAACAACGAAGCAGCTGAATGCGCCGTTGTTATTTGTAGACTCATTGAAAATAGTCTCGATCGTGAGTCTCTACGATAAATGGTTCAAAAGATGTGCCCGAAAACTGGCGAAATATTGTCGCATTTGTCTCATTGTTGTGGCGATTAATGTTATGATTTTTTAATCGTGCTTTTAAAGTTCCTGAGTTGTTAATCAGTCGAAACACCTGGCTACAAATCTATTCTGTAATAAGTTTATGGTCCCCTAGAATTCCAGAAAAAAAACTAATGCTCTTTTGAATATTGTCTAAACTTTGTGATCGGTGTTTTGACGACTAATGATACAGTTGTGCTGATTTTAATAAATAGGTGGCCGAAACCTGTACGAGTCATTGCTCATCTAATATCTCTTGCGAGAATAGATTTTCGGTGTTTCTACAGACGCTGTTTTGTTGAGTGCACTTCATCCATCGAATAGATTTAGTAAACTTAATGAATAGGTATTTATACTAATAATATCACGAAAAAGATATTGTTTCATTGAGCTTGATAACGGTCAAGCAATATAGATATTTCGTACTACGCATTTCTAGGTATATTTTCACTCGTGCAATTTCTTTGCAATATCAAAGCAATTATTCGATTGCTTTTTGTATTTGCAACTAAAGATTGTGTATCCCTGGAAAAACATTTAATACGACAGTCGCTTATAAATTGATTTGGTTGAAAAACTTGAAGTTTCCTCCGGTTGTGAGTACATACTGCAAGAAATCGTAAATGCTGACTTGTTTAATTGCTGTTGCAGGAGGTAGCCGTTCGGAGTGCGCCTTGTTACAGCTTGAATTTAGTATGCTCACTATAAACAATTCTATGGCTCTATGCCTTGATGCGCATCCGTTTCCTAGCAGAAATGCATATGTAAGAAATTCTATACGGACATTGAGTTACGTAAAAACGATCATACTTGTATCATGTCAGCCAAAACTTTGGATCCCTGTTTTTATATTATTGCTCATTAATGAACCGTTTTATGTAGTCCCCGATTTGTTCTAAACCTATTAGGTTTTTGCCATGTTATACCTTAAAATTATTATTCACCAGTATATTGGACTCGGTATGGGAGGTGTGATTTCGTTGATTTCAGAATACATCGCAGGCTATATCCTAAATGTATGGTGTACCCTATCTCTGCAGGTTTATTACTATTTATCAACATATACATGCGAAGTATTGAGATTTATATTCAGCGATAACGAGAGATTTTACGACCATAAAATCAATTCTGAGTTATCGGCAAAATGAATCATTCCAATTGTCTCAAAAGGTATCATCCTTATATCTACGCACGTGGTTAAGTAAGATTTAATCTGATCATTACACCTGCAGTAAAAATGATACGAGTAGTATTCGACTTTATCAATGATAATTGCCATGGTCAGACAACCGAACAGGTAATTGAAATGTCAACAAACCAAGGAGCCACTTCGATAAGTAATTGTTATCATATCACTTACACTGCAACTCGATTACATAATCTATCTGTAAACATACCTTGCACACTTATCTTACACACTGATTGTGAATATTATACACGTGATAACTGTAACATCATTTGAGACGGAAGCTTGAATTGTTTGCTATCTTGACAGGATTTGAGAAAATTTGTACATTTGATGTTATAGTCGGAATTTACTTATAATTTCTTGAAATCAAGTGATATATATCTTGCGAATCAGGTTTAAACTTTTATGTAAGTGATTATACAGTTCGGTTGAACGTATAAAATGCGTTTGCTTGCAAAATAAACTTCTTTTACAGTCAAAATGACGCTCTGTAATGGCCTCTGCCAACAGTAAGGAAATATCACTCTTTCAAGAGGCGATAACTTTTCAATTTTTTATTCCTATTTGATAGAATATTCGAGAAGATACAATTCTTGTGATCGACAATAATTGCCTCATTATGCTTTGTCAGTTGAATAGTCTGGGCAAAAAGAAGCCAATCTTTCAGCGGTTCAAGTGCGTCGAGTATCCTTGAGACTGGCGAGACACTTGCGGGATTCTAAATTTTGTACGAAAGCATACTTGATCGTCCGCCAAGAAACTTGTAAATTTATCATTTGCATGAATATCTACACGCTATGAGAATGCGACGACAGTTATAATTTTACAAAGTCTCAAGGCAGGCTTATAGAAGATCGAAGGTGGAATACAGATAGATGCACTGCCATTGGTGTTATTTCTGTACAGAATAAATTATTCATCATATTACCGTATCACTCACTAGCTGTGACCATGGTTTTATTATTTTGGCCACAAGGTGGCTAGTCCTTTTCATATGCATAGTAAATTTTCGCAACAAAAATGATTTACCCGTAAGTAATCGAAAATTCTTCTCTTTCGCGTTACAGTTTTTAGCAGTTTGCTGATAACTACTTTCGAGGCACCCCAAGACGCCATCAGTTACGACACGGACGATAATTACCGAGAAGCATACTTCAACGGTTCGGCATACCTGAGACTTGCATCAACTGTATCTGTACATCGGCAAACCGGACTGAGTTTTCGAACTTGCGACGGGGGAAGGTTGTTCATTCAACACTTTGGCCCTGACTTCATAAGCCTGGAAGTTACTCCAGAGGGTCTCCTGTTTTTGGCATCTGTTAATCAGCAACGATACGAAGCAAAGTTGAATGCTAAACTGTTGAACAATGCCTGGCATTACGTGAATTTGTTGTTCCGGCTCGGCAACTTTACCCTCAGCGCTGCCGGACATACACAGGTAACTTATTCAAGTTTTACCTGAAACGGATAGTATAGTAGTGTCCGAATGCTTACATGAGAAATCACTTTCGGAGCCACAGTCCCAGAGGCCATTGGTGTTTTTGGCTGGATCCGTAGAATGGCAACAAAACCCTGCGTGTGGTACTCGAACTGCTAACTGTATAAGTTTTGTTAGATTGTTGTGTGTTAGCTGTTGTTGTATTAGTACATGTGTGAAATCACAATTCATGTTTGACATTGTAACATGCGATTACGTAATCACGCGCTAACGAAAGAATTCCGTAGTACATAATTGAAAAAAATATTCTTACTTTCAGGTGATCGCTAATGGCACTTACAACTCGGGTATTCTCAATCTGCCAGACTATAACGATAACGAACCCCTCATAATCGGTGAGGGTTTTAAAGGATGCATATTACAAGGACCTGGTATATTATTCAGACGAAATTCCACTATTAATAATGGGGCTGTATTTGGAACGTGTCCTTTGGAATCTGCAGGCTGTAAGTTATACTTGTAATTTTTACAACACGCTTGCTGTAAGATGTGAATGGAATATTTTACGCAGTTTGCATACGAATATGTAGTTTTAATTTGTGCCATAGAATGCGGATCGTTGTAAATCAAATCAATTTGGATCCTACATTAGTATGATTCAAATTATTTGAATACCTCGTTGGATACAAATTTTGATGTAATGTAAACACTGCAATGGTTGGTAATTTTAGTGAAAGTACTGATACTTCGGCAACTTCATAGAACTCTGATCATAATTTTTAATTTGTTGAAAGTACTTTCGCAGTGTGAAGTCTTTAGTTATTGGATTCTATCAGCACTATTGACACTTTAAATTGTTGAATTGACAACTTGATTAATTCATTTATTTTATATAAAAGCTGTGCACCCTGTTTGCTAGCTACTATTTCCGTCAAACGTTGTGCATAGTCGAGCTAGTGTTGGTTTGTTTTTGCTTCGTTTGATTTGTTCAGTTGTTGTCGCACATTTTTTACTGTCACCATAACTGTGTTTTTAAATGATCAGAAATTAGTAATAAGTTCATATTTTTCCCTAAACAATTTTTATGATTTACAAAATATAATCATGATTTTTGTTCGAATATCAAAACTGTGACCCATAAACATACGTTCATACTCTATAAATCTCTGAAATTTGTGCTCTTTTCGAATTAATCGCCTTATCCAGGAAATTAGCACTGGTTTGATGAAAGCAAGCTGTGAAAAAAATTACGGGATAAACGTACGGAACGAAACTATTATACTCACTGAATTTCAGATTCAAGAAATCTGTCTTCTTGGAAATGGATTTAGAAATCAGTATTTTCCATTCCATATCACAGTTACGTCAGACCATTATTCAATTGCATTATCACCTATTCATTCGAATTTTGATGCTACGTCATGTAGGCTAGTTGTGTGGTGTGTGCATGGCATTGCATTATATTACAGGTGGTCCACTAAGCGTCGGTGGCCTAGCGACAGTGACTGTTCCCACATCAGACTTCTGTGACCACGAACCATGCATGATGCATGGAACCTGCGTCTCTCGACAGGATCGCTATGAGTGCCATTGTTTCGCCCGGTACTCTGGCAACAACTGTCAACTCGATAATGGTAGAGTCTGATAACGATCTTTTATTTTTCTATTTCTCTATTCTTTGGAGACAGCTATGCATGGATTTCCATCACTGTAAAAATTCTAACATTATAATATTTAACTCGTAACAGTTTAACTTAGGTCTAACGTCACAAGTGCCAATATTCAATAACAAATCTGTAGTATTTGTAGGATTTATATTTCATCTTATACCTGAAGTTATATGACCAGAGATATCTGAAAAAACGCCCTCAACGAATCTTGATGTTCGGCGTAGCTATCTCCAAGTTCTCATAGATTGTGAACAGGCCGATGGATTAAAACGTGAAGAAAAATTTTTGTTCTCGAGTATAGATTCTTAATTATACTTACACAGATCAACAACATTTATTGCGCTGCCTGAATATTGATGTACAATCTGCCTGTCCTGTTGCTTTAGGCGATGCTTAATTTTTGTATTAACCCAAGCGTGCATGTGTCTGTTGAATATCGATTGCATACTAATATAAATATATATGTTATAGTTGTACAGCAGTAATTAACCGCTTCACGACACATGATTTGAGATGAATCTGGTGCGCCGGGACAAAAAAATATCCAACAATTAAATCTTGAGCTCTTATTAACAAAACAATTAGAAGTATTTCATTTTTCATTCAGTCTAATGGAAATATATATTGATGTAACCTGTGTGGGTTATTATATCCTATATCCACTTCATTTCCTTTTTAAAACTGTATACATAATTGCAGGTCCGCCATGTGACAGTAATCCTTGCCAAAATGGTGGATCATGTACCGAAGATTCTAGAGGTAATTACAGTTGCACCTGCATCCCAGGATTCACTGGAACTCTTTGTGACTCGCAGCTGGGAGTCAGCCTGTGCGAACGTAATCCATGCGAAAATGATGGAACCTGTTACAATGTAGCAGACGGTGAATACAAGTGCGAATGTAGCTCTGGGTGGACGGGTAAGAATTGTGAAATCAATATCAATGAATGTGCATCGAATCCTTGCAAACACGGAGGTACATGCACTGACAGCATTAATAATTACACCTGTCGATGCGATAGAACAGGGTGAGTGAAAATATTGTGAATATGAAATAAAGTGATTAATTATTATTGTCTTATAAACTGTAATCAAACACATACATAGGGTGAGGTCATTTTTATACCATGATTAAATAACCGATAGCAACTCCATTATATTTCAGATATCGAGGTATCAACTGCGAAATCAACATCGATGAATGCCTGAATAATCCTTGTCTAAATAACGGCGAGTGCTTTGATAACTATGGTGGATACATATGCCAATGTCCTATGGGTTTCGAGGGCCAAAATTGTGAATTAAATTTAAACGAATGTCTGTCCAATCCTTGTACCAACGGAGGTAGTTGTATCGATGAAGTTGGCACTTATCATTGTAACTGTTTGTCTGGATATACTGGCCGACACTGTGAATTACACGGTCTTTGTGAAAACGGAGCTTGTCCACCCAACAGTATTTGCATACCCGACAATCACGGACCGCAGTGTGTATGCAATCCCGGATTTATGGGGATTCCACCAAATTGCACCATTAATTTCTGCGCGAACAATCCATGTTTGAACGGAGGCACCTGCACAAGTAATCAGGATGGATTTAATTGTACATGCCCTATTGAGTGGACGGGTAAGTCGATAATTTAATTATCTATTCAACGTCAGCAACTTGCACAGTTCTCTAAATTTACTCTTTTACTTTTGAGAGAAAAGATTTAGTTGTTACTTGAATGCGGGGCTTCAGAATTACTTACAGTTATGATTGGACTAATTTGCTGATCCGAAATAGCAATTTCCAAACGTACAAATGATTAAATAGAACATCTCTTGCAATATGTTGCGTGCAATGCTTTGGACTTGGGAGAACTCGGATGATCATTGTTCCATAGTACAGAATGACAACAGCAGCAAAATGATCACTGTTTGCACGATTCATTTACCATGTATTACGAAATTTATTTCATTTACTAATGATTATCCTTGCTTTTGTATGTAATGCGCATGCATTGTTTCCTCACTTCATTACATTTTGTGATTTTGTGTTCTGTGTCATGTTTTAATGTTCGCATATTAGGATCATCATGCACAGAACTTATTTCTGATCAGTGCTCGGCATGTCTGAATGGGGGCACCTGCATTGAAACCGCTCGTGGCATTGTTTGTCAATGTCCTAGATTTTGGACAGGACTTCAATGCGAACTACAAATCACCTGTAGAGACATGCCTTGCAAACAAGCATCTGCTTGCCATGATTATGTAAGTATTTCGAGTACATCATCACACACAGCTACGTCTCTTTAAATCTTTATTCACTAAACTATTTCAAAATTACCACAGCTTCTCCGGTTCTCATAAATGTATATGCTATTTTTTCTTCATCTAATTCATCTGCCATTGTGTCTGATCTTGTGACCCGACCAGTAATTGGACGATAATTTGTAAAGTTTTTTTTTTTTTTTTTTGACCAACCGAATTACAACTTCGAGATAATTTACTCAGCTTCCCCTGCCTTACAATTAGTGAAAACACATGAGTAGATTATTCACTGAAAATAATTAATGGTCCTTTAATATTACTGTGTTAAGTTACTCGCACGCTTTATCCTTAATATTTACTACTCAGTCAGGAGGCTACTACTGCAGTTGTGAACCTGGATGGACCGGGCCCGAGTGCTCAATTGATTTGGACGAATGTGCGAGTGATCCTTGTCGTAATGGTGCGACTTGCATTGACCAGTTGAACAGTTACTACTGTCAGTGCCTCTCTGGCTATACTGGTAAATTCAACACTTTACGTTGCATCTCGTAATTTATAACTTATTTATCTTTATTTGAAACCAGTAGCCATTACGTTTGAATGTAGTAAAGGTCTGCAGACACTTACTTCATTTTGGAACATGTCAGGTCCATAATATACATATGTTAAATATGTATATGAAGAATTGAATATTGATGTTTGTGATTAAAACGCAACGTGGAATTTTTTCATCCATATATCGCATATTATTTGGCTTGTCGCATACTTAATCATTCATCTGTGTTAGCTGTAAGGTGCATGTCTCGTAACATAATGAACGTCTTCTTAATTTTTCTGAATTTCTTTGTGTGAATGAATATTATTAAAAATTCTGCAGCTTCATGTAGTTGTTCTGATGCTCAGTACTGTATACCTATTTTTGTACTCACATTTTAAACTCAAATTATGGTGTCAATTTGGTTTTTTTGATATTTGAGCTTTTGCTTTAGTTTTCCTAAAATCAATTTTCTCTTTCTTGGTCTAAGCTTACTGTGAAATTGCAATAAAGTTAATGTGTCAACAGGTAAAAACTGCCATATTCTTGACAAGTGTCTTTCGCAACCTTGCCAAAACGGAGGCATATGCATCAACGAAATTAATGGCTATTCTTGCAATTGTATTCGTGATTTTGTGGGAGATAATTGCGACCGAGAATATGATGCTTGTGCAATTAATCCCTGTGCGAATAATGGTACTTGTACCCTTGTGGCAAGGTCGAGAACAAATTATGACTGCAAGTGTGCCCCAGGATTCATGGGGAAGACTTGTGATATTGATATTGACGAGTGCATTGGTGCAATATGTCCGGATGACAGGGTCTGTGTTGATGCAATAGATGGTTATGAATGTAGATGCAAAGATGGCTATAGAGGGCCAAACTGTACTTTAATTGTTGATCACTGTGCAAGTAATACATGCAACAATGGTACATGCATCGATTTAAGTGACAAATACGAGTGTGAATGCAATGAAGGATATACAGGCAAGGAAAATTCGTGAACCTGATATATTTTTATCATTCAATTACTGTATTGTGCTGACGATAAGTTAACGAATACAAATCAAGTCCTTATTCGGAATTTCAATTTCAGGAAATTTTTTAAAATCTAAATTAAGCTGTACAAGTATGCCGTACTTTCGAAGTGTGTATTATAAGGTATATGTCACGATATGATTTAGCTTCATACATTATATTATTTGAATTGAAGATTAACCATATTCACAATTGGTAATAGAACGTTATTTGAGCAGAGCACGCATTTTCCAAGTTTCGCTTCATCTGTTATGTTTTTCTGTAGCACATTCTATTTTGCCGGAGGTTTGCAATTGTGGTTGTGTTTTGTATTTTGTCTACTCTTCAAAGAGCATTCAATAACTTTGCCGCTATGTCACTGTAGTTCCACAGTACCGAACCAATGGTAATTGGGAATTACAGTTGAATATTTCCACAAGAAATATGTTACGCAATAGCTGTTTCCAATGCAATTGCACCAATTTTTGTCGTTATATGTAACTGCAAAGTTAGTGAATAAGTCCATTGATCATGAAATTCGTGTTACTATTACTAATCCATTTTTTTTTTGCTAATATCCTTTTTAACCCATATTTTCATTTTGTTTGCTGTTCGATTTCTCATTTTTTTTACTAAGGACACAATGAACACTTCAATAATATTATTATTGTGCTGCATAGATAATTAATAACTGAAATTAAAACTACACATGGTCATTACTTTGTGTGCAGCCTCTTCAGATTGATGCAGAACTTATGGGTTGACACTTGAAAAATAATGTAAAAAAAAATTTGTTACTCCTTGAAGCGAGTTTTTTATTAGGTGTACCGGAGTAAAGTAACGCACGTCAAAAGATGTATGGTTAATTTTTTTAAAAAGATTTTTTGGTTGCATAACAATTGTCTCTGGAGGGAAAGTCTTTCTTTTATGTTTGAGCTGATAATGTGGAATATTTTCATTAACTGTAAGTAAACAGAAACAGAATGATGTGCCCCATTTTGCCATGATGTGTCCTCTATTACCAAGTATGGGTTGACCCCATGTTTAAAATTTTGAGTTACATCAAACTAAAATTCTTGACTTATGGTCAGCACATTATGGTATTGTTTTATACAGTCAATAATTATTATTAATCGGAAACTTTGTCAATCTAGGTACAGCTTGCGATCAAGATGTTGATGAGTGTGCGACATATGGGAACTCCTTGTGCAACAATGGAATTTGTGTAAATACAAATGGAAGTTATGATTGCTTCTGCAGACCAGGTTTTTCGGGAGATCATTGTGACATGGAAATTGACGAATGTTTATGTGGTCCGTGTAAAAATAATGCAACGTGCATTGACCGAATAAATGCATTCGAATGTAGTTGCCAGGACGGTTATGCTGGCAAAACTTGCGAAGTAGACGTGGACGAGTGCTTAAGCAATCCATGCATAAATGGTGCAACTTGTATAGATAATACTGCATTTTACTCTTGCATATGCTCACTCGGTTTTACTGGAAATAATTGTGAAATAAACATTGATGATTGCCAGTCATCACCCTGCTTGAATTACGGTGAATGTATTGATGGTATTAATAATTACACCTGTAATTGCACCGATACTGGATTTGAGGGTGCAAATTGCGAATTCAATATTGACGATTGCCTGTCAGCTCCATGTATGAATGGAGCCAAATGTGTAGATGGTATCCTGTCGTATAACTGTCAGTGTTATGATGGATACACAGGATTAAATTGTGAAAAAGATGTTGATGAATGCGAGAGTTCACCTTGCCAGTTTAATGGTACCTGTCTTGAAAGATCAAACCGGGAATTGTATAAGAGTAACGCATCAACATTACCAGCAATATTCACAAGAAACTTCAGCTATGAAAATGCTAGTGGGTAAGCTATTATTAATATTACCTAGTGCCATAATGATGTCAGTCTGTTCACCATGGGTTACCTAACTTACCTTTTAACAAGTGATAGTAACAAGACACAACAACCAAACAAAATATGTATGTGGATAGTTATAAACTCGTGCTATACCTATGTGTCTTACAAAAACAGGCGGTAGGATATTGTGGTAAACCATAATTAAAATTGATCTTGTGAATCAATGCAAATTACCGCTGATACTGAATTCAAGTTAAATGAATGCCAAAATACGGCTTGTATTAATTATTTTCTTTCTATTTTCAGTTACGAATGCATTTGCGTATCTGGTGTAATAGGAAAAAACTGTGAAATTAATATCAATGAATGCGAAAGTAACCCCTGTGTAACTGGTACATGCATGGACCGAATCGGTGGATATAAGTGCGAATGTGATGATGGTTTTGAGGGTACACACTGCCAAACTGACATCGACGAATGTAAAAAGTATACACCATGCGAACATGGTACGTGTTTAGATGGAAAAGCGGACTATTCTTGTATATGTGACCCTGGGTTCGGTGGAAAAAACTGTTCAGTACCATTGATTGGTTGTCAAGGCAATGCATGCCAAAACGGTGGCACATGTTGGCCATACTTGGTCGATGAAACAGAACATAGGTTCAACTGCACTTGTCCCAATGGTTTTCATGGGGAGATGTGTGATATTGTAAGTATATTTGTCAATGAAGTTTGTTTATATTGGAAACATCTCAATGGTTTATAATATAATTTATTTTATTTTCTTATCAAACTCGAGGAATTGGTAAATACCAAAGTGTTTGATTTATAAATTATAAGTACTGTAGTACTTTGCACATGCTACAAGAAAGCATTACACGCAGCATTGTATAACCACTAGACCACACAGATGTATCTCCCTACTTCAAATTTTTTCATACTCCATGAAGTGATTGATAAACTATTGTAGTTAACATAATCGATCTACGAAAGCGGTCAGCATTAGTGTGATTTGCGTAATTCCAAAAATTATTATATTCATATTCTTATTATTAAGTTAAAGCTCTGTTATCAAGCAGACGTTATACTTGTTACCTAATAAAATAAATCTCATTGTTTTGTTTATGTTAGGTAACAACTATGTCATTGAACGGCAAGTCTTACGTACTGGTAAACACAAGCAGAGATGAAGGATATGACATACAATTTCGATTTCGAACAACACTACCTGATGGTCTAATAGCCATGGGTAAAGGTTCCACATTTTACATACTGGAATTAGTTAACGGGAAGTTGAATTTGCATTCCAGTATACTGAACAGGTGGGAGGGTGTTTTCATTGGTACTGGTCTAAATAATTCCGAGTGGCAAAAAGTATTTGTTGCCATCAACACGACGCATATAGTTCTGTCTGCTAATGAGGAACAAACGATTTATCCAATCAATCTGAATGAAGGAAATGCTAGCCACACATCCTTCCCAACTACTTACATTGGCGGCACAATAACTTATCTGAGCAGATTGACTCATGGGCCAGCATTTTTCATTGGCTGCACTGAAGATGTTATCATAAATGGAGAATGGGTATGTACTTTTCAGTTTTCATAGTAATCTTGTCACAAACTCTTTTGCTAACTTCAAGCACACGTGATTCTTGGTGTGAGAATGGGTGCTAAGTAGTTCATATAAATGATTCTTTTAGATATACACTGGGCTGCAATCTAGTTCTGTTCAGATGGTAGATGTTGAATCAGGCTGCCCCCGCACAGAGCAATGTTTGCCGAATCCATGTAAAAATGGTGGTCACTGCACGGATAGATGGCAAAATTTTTCCTGCAAGTGTGAACGTCCGTATCTTGGTCACACTTGTCAGTATAATATGACTGCTGCCACTTTTGGATATGGAAACATCACTGACGGTTATGTTACAGTAAAAGTAAATGATTTGGCAAGACGTGCAATCAGATCGATTGTAGACATATCAATGTTCATTAGAACACGACAAGATACAGGTGATATATTTTATTTGGGTTCTGAATCGAGTGCCCAATTCGATGGTAAACAAGAGAAACCTTACATCCGTGCTCTGCTGGAACATGGGGAATTGCTGGTACAAATACAGTTCAATGGATCAGAAGCATACACTGTTGGTGGTGTTAAACTGAACCAGGGAAATTATCATTTGATTCAAGTTGTTAGGAATGTGACTTTAGTACAAGTTAAAATAAACGGAAGTGAATATTTCCGAAAAACGATCGGTGCTACAGGACAATCAAATGTAACAGTTTTGTACTTGGGCGGTTTGCCCCGCCAGACACCCAGATCCAGTAGACAGGCAGATAACCGTCAAACGGATATACAACAAGCACCTCAGACCAATTTTAAAGGCATAATACAAGATGTGCAGATATCAAACGGTTCTGAAACCATGGTAGTCGAATTTTATCCACTAAAGGCAAAAGACATACCTACACTAATTGAATTTGGCACGGTTATACTTGATAAAGAAAAAATTTTGGAAGGCGTTGTCTCTGATCCTGTTTGCAACAGTAATCCATGTTATCATAATGGAACATGCCATGTAACGTGGAATGACTTTTGGTGTCAGTGTCCGAGAGGATACACAGGTAAGATGTGCCAAGAGATGGAATTTTGTCAACTGCAGGACTGTCCAACTGGATCAAGGTGTCAGAATTTGGATGATGGATATGAATGTGTAGCAAATGCTACTTTTAATGGCAGCAACGACCTATTGACTTACACATATAAACAGTCTGAAGAACAAAATGGAACTGAATCAACAACAGACACTATTGAAATTACATACCGATCGCGCACTGGTGGTGTATTGATGCATATAGCACCAAAGAGTGGGAATCAGAATTTTGCAGTCTCTGTATTTAGAGACAATATCTCAATCTCCTGGATTTTAGATTATAATAATCATGGAACTTTATCCTTTGGTAAAAATGAGCCGGATGGAAATTGGACATCTATTGTGATCAAGTTGAATAATGATTCAATTGAGTCTGGATATGCAAATTCAAATGATGAAACAATACCACATTCAAGTCCAAATTTTAGTTTCTCTTTATGGTATGAGTTACTGTGCACGGGAACAGTGACGCTGGGTGGTCTCGGTGGTGAATTATCAGACAGGAATAGTTATGTAACCATCGGGACAAACAGTACCTACAGTGGTGGAAATACTGTGGATGGAAATTCCGTTGAGTATCCTCAGCACATGATGACTACTGCAACTCCACCACATAGTTTTGTGTTAGGTAGTTAACTCAAAGTATATATACTAAATATTATACAATATCTTCAATCTCAAAGCACAGTTTAATTTAGTCAGTTCTGTATAATCCACATTTTTTATAAAAATAATACATAATTCATTTATAATGATTATTTGATTATAATTTGTAATGCAAATTTTTAGGTGATGCCTTTAAGGGTTGTCTAGGTGAAGTGAGAATTGGTGCTATGCTTTTGCACTACTTTACTTATGACGAAGTATATCAGAATGCCAATTTCACACCAACGGAATACCTTTCTCTACAAGTGGTAGGCAATCTGTCCAGTTATGAAAATATTGGATGTCGTCTGTGTTTTGAAAGTGATTGTAAAAACGGTGGTCACTGCTTAAACGAAGCCAACAGTTACATTTGTGATTGTCTGCCTGGCTATGCAGAAGATGATTGTTCAGTAGACATCGATGAATGTATAGATAACAAATGTAAACATGGAGCTATGTGCGTGGATAAGATAGCAAACTATACTTGTGAATGCACTAGCGGGTGGCAGAGTTGGCTGTGAGTAATATTAATTTTTTTTGCATTTTATAATCAATTTTGAGTAAAGCGGGTAGTTATAAAAACTAAGAGATGACTGGAGAATGCTTTAAATCGATATACATCCGTATTGCTGTTCTATTTCATAATAATAAATATTACAGTTTCACATAAATTAACCGAGCTAATTGTTAAGAGTCCGTTTAATCTCTGTACTGGAACATATTTCAGTTGTGACGAAGATATCAACGAATGTGTAAGTGTTACTACTTGTCAGCATGATGGTGTTTGCGTGAATCTTCCTGGGTCATTCCGTTGCGAATGTCCGGATCAATTTACAGGAAATTTATGTGAGGAAGTGAGAATAATCACATGTGCGGACCACAAGTGCAAAAATGGTTCTACTTGTACGGATGTAGTTGATACGAAAACTGGTAATAACTTCACGTGCACCTGTATGCCAGGCTTTGAAGGACAATTCTGTGACACCCCATATTGCATGCCCAATAAGTGTCAGCATGGTGGACGATGTGATTATCTCTATCAGGTACATAATTTGGAAATCGTAACTAATAGTGGATATCTAAATTGACATTTTTTCTACTTTTCCGCAATTAAACTGATTTGACTATTATTTGTAAGCTAAAAGGTTACTAAGTATAGACATCGATGAGAGCTCCTCAATTCATGGTCTGGTAGGTAAACCAAAAATCTTCTCAATCCATTTTACAGACTCCACAATGTACATGCGTTGCCGGTTACACTGGAATGTACTGTGAAACGGATATAGACGATTGCGCTGCTGATACGAACGGTAATGTCCCATGCAAAAATGGCGGGAAATGTTTGGATGGGGTGAACAATTTCAAGTGTGATTGTTCTCATACGGGCTACAACGGCTCTGACTGTTCAATAGACATTGATGAATGTGCACAGATGCCAGTGAATTGTGAAAATGGTCACTGTGAAAATTTACCAGGAAGTTATCAATGCAGCTGTATCCCGGGTTATTGTGGTAGAAATTGTGAAGTTTTAGATCCGTGTATTCAGGTGAGTTTCTTGATTGTGAAGATTTTATAATTATAACTTTATCTATCAAATAAGAAAGATGTATATGTTGATTGTTTATAATATATTTCTCGATAGAAATACATCGAACTTTATACATTCCAAATTTACATTCTAGACACCATGCCAAAACGAAGGAACATGCACATGTCTTGATGATTCTGGTTATATTTGTCACTGCACCTCAGATTACGGTGGGCATAATTGTACAGAGGTAAGAAAATTCAGCATTGAATCAAATATTGATTCTTGAATGCTCAAACCACCCACAATATTAGAGTTGCCACTAGAACTGCGATATGGGCGGGACAACTCAGATCTCAGAAGGGTTACGGTGTAAAAATGTAATAATGATAACTGTTCTCTTGTGATGTCAACGTAATTAAACTTTTTTTCAGCAAAAACTTTCTTTGGGCAGCCAAGCACTGGACATTGCTGTAATAGTTGGCCCCATCGTGGGTTGTTTACTTTTGATTGGTGCAGGGTCATTAATAGCCCTTTTTATGATGGCTCGAAAAAAACGGGCTACTCGCGGTACATATAGCCCCAGTGCTCAAGAATTTAGTAACCCCAGAGTAGAAATGGACAATGTGATGAAACCTCCGCCGGAAGAAAGATTGATCTAGGGAACTTGAAGTGTGTAAACAAGAGTTGTCGTCAGTTGAACCTAGTCCCTTGAATAAGTTATTGTTTCTTCTACTCCTCAGCCGCAATGAGATTTTGTAAGCATTATTTTTGTCATAACACCAGTTAATAAGGGTATAGATAAGTACATAATAGAAACGATTATTTCTGTATATTAGGCGGATGTTCATTTCGTTTGTGAACTTGCTTATGTTGAAACTGATGAATTTTCAATCGAATCGAAATCTAGTTTCTGAACAGAAAAGACAAAAGCAGGTGTTAATATAAATTTTATTGACTGTTTTACCTTCTAGCAGATGACAAACGACCAGAAATTGCCGTATTTTACTCATGTACATGAATGTTATATTGCGGTTCTTAAAATGCACTATTATATGCCGTAACTGAATTAGAAACAATTAGGAGAGCTTTTTTTTAGCATCAGTTGAGTTTCAGGATAACTGCTTCATGAGTGCATTTACCCAAGTTCTGAAAAATATTCTGTTACAGTATTGCATTACCAATGGATTTTTTAAGCAGTTTACTTTAGACGCAATATATATGAAATCAGGCCACCATCAGATTTATGCAGTTGGTGATGTTTAGATCAAGTGTGAAAAAATGTAGGATCGCCATCCAGGATTGAGTTTTAAACGAAGTTCAACCGTTTATTAGCAATTAGGCTATCTGAGTCACACTTTATCTGCCCAACAATTTCATATAATTAGATAGTCTTGAAAACTAATTGTAAGCTTTTCTCATCATTGACCAGTCAACTTATGACGGCCTTATAGAATGACAATAATAACACCTGATATGCAGAAGCTAGTGTTAAAAAAAAAACGAGATCTAGATATATCGTTACAATGCATTCCGAAAACAAAAAAATAAATGCACTCGAGTAGGTTCCTATATATGCTCAGTATAAGATTAACAGTGATACTTAAACTAAACGAATCCATTCGAAGTGTACTTAAGCGATAATAAGTGTCCTTAATGTTGAATAATTTACTTATAATATTGAAGAAGGCCTATAAATATAACGCAACCCGTCCATTTAGTGCCTAATATATATGTACAACCACTCTGAATGTCTCTATGTATATAGAGATATACTACTTAAAATATTCCCAATATTTGACTCAATTAAAAGATCTCTGAAGCATAATTTGATGTCTTTACTTAAACGTGAGCAATAAACGCAAATATCAGTGAAGGATTACTGATAATAATAATAATGATATTGATAATTATAATCTATTTATGAACGGTATAGAAGTGCTTGAATCATTGTAGAAATGTATTTTGTTTCGTTTGATGAGCCTGGAACTATGATTTTCAAAACAGCACTCCGTTAATTATTCTTGTAAATACTGTAGATTATAAGTTAAGGATATTAATAGTGGTTTTTATGGATAAGATCTCTATACACATTTCGTACTTAAAATTGATTTTTAATTTGGTATATAACATTTACCATGACGACCAAAGTAATTGTAGTGAAAGTTTTTGATTGTAGGAAGGAATTTGCTCGAATTTAATTATTAGAAATGACTGGATCGGAAGGATTTTACGATTTTACGAAAATCGTGTTATTCGTCTTGTATAGTGTTCAGGGCTCAAGTTTTGAGTTTCTGTAAACAAGAATGAATTGCATAGTTACAACATTGATCTGCATGTTTAATTTATTTAAATCAGAATCACTGTGGCGTTTAGTAGCTGCAACTTACATGCAGAATTTTCTTCTGATTCATAGTTTATATAAAAGTTAACTGCATTCATTTATACGTATATATATATACGTATATATACAGTTCTGCTTAGACAAAACTTCAAAGTTGTAATAATAAATACAGAATTATAGTATACCTATAATAACATTTATTTGCAAAGTATTCACTCGAAGTGTACAGCTACATGGTAGCAGCAAGTATAATATGAAATAGCAGATTTATTAAAATGATTTTCGAACCAGATATCGGTGAAAGTATTTTATACAGAGAAAATAGGTCTGTAAGAAGTTTATATAACTACTTTTACAATTCGTAAAACAGTAAATCATCTAACAGCCCTCCTTTACTATATAACAATATATCAGCTTATTGTACAAAATAAAATTGTATACATTTATTTCGGAAATTGTAAATATAAAATTTGTAATTTTTTTCACACAACGTGAATGAAAAATATTTGGACGATAAATTTACCCCATGTGACTCTGAAATTCGTTGATATTAAATTATTGGGAGATGGACAAGTGAAGAGAGACGAAATACGCAAGTTATTTGAAAATATTTATTTGTTTATTTTTTCAGCTCCTGATACGGTAATATTTACATTGCAATACACGGAAGACTAGAACAAAACTATACAGTATCTACATATAAGACCCGATTGCTCTGTTATTTGAAATTAAAGTGGATCTTAACTTCATTTTTAACCATTTCTAGAACCGCATTCGTGCTCAAGTAGCACTTGAAATTCAGCTCAACTTTAATTTGCCATGGTACAATCAGGCCTTAGGTATATTTCAGCACCATTATGGATTATGATGCATCAGTAGGAGCTATTATTTGGTTACGAATTTGAAAATAAAATATCATTTACATAACACATAATGTGAGATTATATTATTGTTTTTAGTTTTTTTAAGAAACTCAACAATGTGTTTTGCTCTCGGTAATTCAAACCTATAGCTCCGACTGGAAGGGTATTTAAGTATTTACAATTTCAACAAAATAAAAGAAATCTATAGATGTAGTCAACAGAAGTAAAATATATGTAGAGTGCTGTTTCCTTGAAGCTATGTAAAAGAATTATACACAAGGTGTAACAAACCGCAGCAAGCCGCATAATATTTTTGTTGTGCATGAAGATTTGATTGAGCAGGCTTCTACTGCATTCCCTCTGTTTAGAGTTAGGGAAAAGGCTCTGTATGTGTATAATTCATTTACTTCCTGTTATAGTGATTAAACATTACGTCCATCCAACACGTTTTCCATTTATCTTGGATAATTTATCGCGTGATATTTTGTCAAAGAATAAAAGGCCTGCAGCTCGTTCGACACTTTCCGGTGGTACCTGTGATACGAATATTAGGTGCTTTAGTATAGAATCTTATTCAATGTATTTTGAACCCTGTCATACAAAGGGGAAATAGTGAATGAGAGGTTTATATTTAAATCCTTACAAATAAGTGTTTAAACAATATCATACATCAGACAAAGAATTAAATAATATCCCATAAAATTAGTTTTATATTTTATTGTGTCTGAATAGGTTGATTTATGAATTGAATGAAATATGCTGGAAAACTTTATTACACTTATTTGTTCTGAACAGAGGCTATTTCGACCCACGGTATACCTGAAAATTTGCCAATGGTGCCGTGCTGTCTATTGGAGCATTTGGCATCACAAAGGCTTCCATTTCTAATCTGCAATCTTTAGTTTGCCCCACGATTACTTTGTAAAAGTGCGTAGGTACAGCCACATGATTTGTGCCAATCACCTCGTATTTTATATATTTTTTCCCATCAACTTCTTTTCTGTTAATATACGTATAATTATTGAATGTCGTTATAACGATAATGAATAAAGAAGTATGGTGCATCTATAAAGTGAAAGGCCCAAACCCAAGTATCAGAAACTAGGATATTTTCATTTAGCAATTCTTATGAAAATCTTATATTTAAGTCCTAAATGACATCAAAGGATAAATTCTCATACCACTTGCAAACTTGTACATCTACTTACTTAGGAAGAAACAAGGGCCCTGTACAAACATACACATCTGTGTAAATTTCAGTCATCTTTCTCACATATTTTTCCAGTTTATTCCAAGCATCTCTGTTGAAACCTACCCCTACTTGTGGTGCTATATTTGACAGGAAAAATGTCTGTTCAATATGTTTTTGATGTGCTTTGTGGTTACCAGCTGCTGCTAAATGTCCACGATCATAACCACTGTATTTATAATCTTTATTGTCTGACCTAGCATGAAAAAGCAGAGGGAATTTAATACACAATCAAATTTTCTTACGACTACTTTGCAATTGCTTAAAATATTTATGAGCCTAAATTTACTATCATTACCATACCGAAACATCAAGGTAAAGATTATTCCGTAATTTTTAAATGATTTTCACGGAGTTGGCTTTCTAATATATGAGTATGTTTTGTTTATTACGATTCACTAAATTTCAGACAATCACAAAGGTGCCGAGTAACAAGTTTTCCTTAACGTGCATTGTTACAGTAACGTTACTAACTTTAACCTCATGCATATTTGACAATGAGATGAACTGCATACTTTACCTGAAAAATGGATGTATGGTTGTATCAGGTTTGAATTCACATTGGGACCTGTCGACGTCTCCATTGGACTTCACATTATCCTTCGAAAGATGCTCGAACACCCAATGGGCAATTCTGTTACGTCTGTCATATGACAGTACAAAATCATCATACGATCTGACATGATCAAGACCAGGGAAACCAAACCTCATTATCTATTAGTAGTGAAAATGATACGGATTTAACACGTAATTTTGTACGTTGCCTGAAGCTAATTACAGTGCAAACAAGGATAAAAATGAAAGATAGACCAAAGTTGAGTTGATGTTCTAGTTGCGAATTGAGTTGGGAAATAATTTATAAATTATAATTTGAATAACATACCTGCGAAGTCCTTGAAGTTGACGTTGAAAGGCTCGTTAAATGTGAATCATTATTGTTCGATCCTATAGGAGTTGCTGCTGAGACTGTTCCAAATATTGGAAGTCCTGGCATTCTCTCAATGCTAAACTCCGAGAGAAGACTCGTCTGACAGTCGCGATCTTTTTGAACGTGTTTCCATTTCTCAAAAAGCTGGCCCGCGTACCATCCTCCGAGACCAACGCTGGTTAACGCGGTTATCTTCAAAGCCATACCTGACGCTTTTGCTATTATTCGTAACTAGAATCTTGCTTACAAAGTTCCAGCAATGCAGCCAATGATTTAACTGTACTATATCGCACGCCGTAGCAGACGACCTGTTTTAGGGCCAAAAAACTCAGCTGCCACTGATTATATATCAGTTTCGGCTGCGCAAACGCAACGTCGGGACGCTCCATTCGCTCGTTTTGGCCCGTCCAAAGCCAATCGGATTGCCGGATAGATCGGAAGTCGCCAGTAAAAGCAATTTTACAGCGCAAATTTCCACAATTCGTGGCGCGGTGTAGCCTGAAGTTTTCAACTTGAGCGAATGAATACATACATACCTATAATCAAACGTCGCTTTCAATGATCCTTACGACGCGTCATTTGTTTTAGATCACAGTTTTAAGTCGGAACTCACATATAAGAAGGACGCAAAACGTAAGATCCGTCCAATTACGCGGAACTTATCCAGACTTGCAGCGAGTCCAGATTGATTCGAAATCTCTTTGATATAGCGGTGGTTCCACAATACTGTCGAGTTACATATTTCAAGGGTAAAATATACACGATTCACCGGTGTCTTAACAAACTTAACGTTCTAACGATAAAGTTAACGTTTTAACGTTCGTTTTTAAAATACGGCCTATCTTTTCCTCATACCTGACGCAAGTTTTCTGAACTCGCTTTATTTCGTCCGGAAGAGAAAAGCATACAGAAACCAAGTAGCACCGAACCCTTATAATGAATTTTTATTTGTAATAGAGCTCACGTGTAAAACGTAAACAAAATATTTTTCCGTCAACGACTCTGCAACGAATTCTATTTTCCTAATTTTAGTTGACTATAAAGTACATCTGAAAGTTGCAACAGTTATGGCATCATCATCTAAGAAGAAATGTTCCAACGTACAAGTCACTGTACGCATCAAACCGTGCAAACCCAGCTCAGTTTATAAGTCAGTTATATCCAAAGTGGCAGAAGACTCTAGAGCGTTAAAAATTAATGGCGAGTTATTCACTTTCGATCATATCAAATGGGGGAATGCATCACAGGAACGTGTTTATAAGGCAGTTGCATATTCCGTGGTTGAGAAAACACTCCAGGGCTACAGTTCTATAATTTTGGCATATGGTCAAACTGGAAGTGGGAAATCTTATACAATGGGAACTCTACTCCCACTGGTAATAATTTATTGTACTTACATAAAAGTTTAATAACTCTTTTGTGTTTAATACTGACTGTGAGCTTAAGTGATCCAATTTTTCACTACATCATTTTTTTGCCACTATATGCGAGAACATATTTCACAGTCCAACTGAGATTACAGTGTGACACAAACCACTTTCAAGTACCAAAAAATACTAACCATAACTTTTGGTAGAGTACATATGCTATTAAATTTTAAATTTGGTCTCCTGACACGATAAATAAAGATTTTAATACAAGTTCGCTGGATCTTTATTCTTAAACAAGCTCCAAACTTTAGACCATAGATTTTTATGGAAAATTTTTAAGAATATTTGAAACTGGATGTTTAAGCTCCGGATGGCTTTTTCACATTGTATTTGAAAAATAAAAAGCATGATTATCTCTGCATAAAGAGAAATTTCACCATAAACTTCTGTTAATTAAACTTGGAAACCATACATTCAATTGACAATTAAGTTTTGTTGGCCTGAAATGTTAGTGAAGTACTTTTTTATTTTGAAACATGGGCTGACTCAAAAATATTGATATATTAATATATGCCTTTGTCAGTATTACGAACAAGAAAATATTGAACAAAAGCAAAAAGAACATTGTTTTGTAATTTACAGTTTCACATTTTTTGTAAACACAGATTGAATTCAAATGAGTGATCATTACTATTTAGCATTGGTTTCCAGCACGACTCAATTTGAATTTTTACAATTAGAAAGTAAAACCTAAAGAAAGAGTCATATTACATTCAGCCTCTTGCAACTTTTTTCAACTCACTGAAAACATTATCCAAAACAATACCCATGTTTTCTTAAGATATGTATAACTTGTGATTATATAGTCTACTGTATAAGACTTGTACTCAAATTTTTGTATAGCTGAATAGTTGGCACACCACTGGTTTGATACAGCGATGTATAAAGCACGTCTTCGAGCAGAATGCAATTGAAGTTTCGATGTCAATAATAGAGATATTAGATGAAGAACCTCATGATCTACTGAATATGGGGATTGCACTTGAGATGCATAAACACGTAGCAATAAATCCAAAAGTTCAAAATATCAAAACAAAAGAAGAAGGATTTCAACTAATTAAAGCAGCTCTTGAATTGAAGCAAGAACACCTGTTGCCATTGAATGATCCGCAATCACACACAATCGTGACACTTCATCTAAAGATTCCAGATGGGTAAATAATCAAATGATATCTATATTTACTCCTCATATTGGTATTTGTAATAACTGTAAAAATCCAAATATAATTATATTAAGTTCTTGGATAGTAAGTAATGTGGCAATCTAAAATCTATGATTAATCTATTTGACCACTCTTTCTTGTACAACTGTAGGTTTTTTACATGACTTATATTTAACACATGTTCTAAGTGAATTATATAAAACTCATGTTGCAGGGAAACATTACTAGAATCAAAATTAAATCTAGTAGATCTAGCAGGATCAGAAATTCTTGACCAAATGGAAGCTGAGAATAATCCAGCATTTGTTAAAAAAGGTCATGTCAATAAAAGTTTTTCAATATTAAATAGAGTGATTACATCAATTCCAGAAGTTAGGGGTTCAGTTTCAACAGTCCACAATAACAGTACATTGACATCAGTTTTGAAAGGTGATTATTAATTGCATACCTGAACAATTTTATTTTACTACCAAACTTTGTTGCTGCACCCTACTTCGTTTGCACATATTCTATGGTTCAAAACACATTTTTCAATTTTTCAACTTGTGTTTATCCTGTTTGATTGGCCAAATCATATCTCTATGTGTAATTATGTTTTTTTATTTCAAATCGATTTCCTTGCAGGTTTTGTAGATAGCAAGAGCCTTATATCTTTGGTAGCTTGCATGACTACTCATCCGTCTGATTACAATAATACTATGAAGGCACTACACTTTGCTGAACGTACGAAGAATTTAGAAATACACCCTCTGCAAATGAACGGTACTACTTTGTGTACCAAATTTACTAATCGGCTGGAAGACACGACTCGACAACTTTCTACATTATTATCACCAGCTGAAAGCACCGTCCTGATTTTGGATCCTGCAGAAGATTCCGTGTCAGCAGCATCATCAAACTACAAGATGAAAATATGTAGTGTAATTCTCAAAAAGACTGACGAAAATTTTTATCGAGCTGAAATGAAACAGGATTCTAAAGAAAATGTAACGCCATTGAAGCCCACGGATATGCCTGTAAAAGATGAACAACCGGGATTGACTTCTGTCGAGCCTCTACATTCGTTAGCTTCGACAGTCTCTATTGGCGAACTACAAACTGAAAGTGAATATGACACTAGCGTAAGCACAAACTCGACCACACCTAAACAATATCAATGTGACACACTTCAAGGAGATAGTTGTTCAAGGTATATGTTTATTGATGTATCTACGATACATTCACATCACTACGCAATCGCAAATTGTTGCTATCCCAATGTTATACAGATAGTGAATTATTAATATCAATTTTTTTATGTACAGATTCAGTTTTTAATATAGGAATTCATCAATGAGTGATTACTTTTTGCAGCTCCCCAGTAGATGAAACTAATGCAAAACTGCACCTACCAACACTGAAAACCGAGGTGAGAAATTTATATGCATTAAAGTGTACGTGTGTAGGAAAATAAGTTGTTTCTTATTTTGCAGATATCTGCAGAAATGCAATATGAATGCCCAGTTTTTGATCTTGAATTACTCAGTCCCATTTTACCAATGCAACCACAATCTGTTCATCAAGCTTCAGTAAAAAAATTAGCTCACCTCGGAAAATAAATTTTTACAAGTCAATTTCTGAAGACAGAAAATGCTAAACCTTCAATATTATTCGATTTTACAGAATGTGACAGGTGGTGATCAGGGAAAAGTCGGAATATATCACCAACGAGGAAACATGATAAAAAGGATGAATGCTGTTATAACAACTGATTTTTTTGCACCCTCAAATACAGAACTACATGATGCTGGTACAATCTTAGAACGTCAACAAATTAATTGTCCCAGTTCAAGAAAAATGATGAAATTTGCTGAAAACTACTTACAATCGATGTTGAAGCAAGATCCAGACTCACAGGAATCGAATGATGAACGTTCAAACAATGACCATTCTGACAATGCTCAAAATGAAACAAAAGAATTGAAGTATAAGCGAATGGCACATAGTAAGAACATTTTAAGAATATTAAATACCAGTACTGCAGAACAACTGACAGCCTTGCCGCTAATTGGATGCAAAACAGCGATAACAATATATCAATACAGGTAATAACAATTTTGTTTTAACTATTTGAAGCGCATTTGTGACTGTAAATGCGATTTTCAGGACTTTTAGCTTCAAAAGTGGGTTACCTCAAATCTTGATCATCTATTTTAGTTAGCATTGGATAGGCATAGATATACTGATGAAAAATATACAAGTTCAAAGGACACTTGATATACTATGTTAAACAAATATAACCACAAACAATTGCATAATTCCAGATTGATACATGGAAACTTCAGATCTCTGAAAGACTTAGAGAACATCCCCATTTGGACTAAAAAAGTTCGTGACAGATTTTTTGCGGTAAGTTGTAATACTGAAATCCAATAAACTCAAGCCTCGATTCTGACAGCAACTCGAGGCCAAAGTATTCACAATCAAATTCGTTTAGACCTCCTTTTTCAACCGTATATTCAAAATGTTGCTGCTTGTGTGCGAAATGTTGAGATGTATTTTTTTTATGTATGGAGCTGTTGGTTCTATGCCTGACCATTCTCAGTAGCACAGCACCAAGAAATACGTTTTCTAAAATCGAGATTCTTGTGTATCCTATAGTTTTGCAATACATCAGTTCAATAATTGTATTGTATGTGTACAACATGTATTAATTATTTGCCTTAATTGTTTCAGGCAAATAACGTGTTTCTGGAATAGTATTTCGTATGCTCGCTGAACAAAGGTGGCATTTTTCGACGATTTTATGTCTGCTTATGCGCAATATCAAAAAAATATATAATATACTCAATTACTTACTTGAAAATTTTAACTACCATCGTTTTTATACTTATTTCATAAGCTCCGTTTTTCTTTGCATAAGTCTGTGATAAAAAATCGTAGTCACTTCAAAGAAAGTATTTACAAACTTTCGATATGTTGTTTCAGTAAGGCTTTTTTCAAAATTAGTCATTAGTCAGTTAAAATCACGCTATTCAACTCATGAATTAGTAAAATTTGAATTCAACAGTACTGGTCTTTAACCGGTTTTATTGAGAACACTGGAAAACTTTCAATTTATTGTTAGAGAAAAAATTTCTTGCTTTTTAATCCGTCTTGCGGGATATTTACACATTGGTATGTTATAAATAAGAGACACGATAACGACGAGTGAAATTGAATGAGGAAACTTGTTGAAATTTTAATTTTCAGGCCGGTTGCGCAAGATTTAAACTTGAACTGGTATACGCAACTGTAGAATTTAGAAGTGGGCAATAGAAGAAATATATGTATAGTAACATAGTGTTTACGTACGTTTGACCCCGTACATTTTGTTAAAAAATGTCTCTTGTCACGGTTCTAGGAATTCGTGGTTCTCATTATAAGATCAATAATAAACAGTATGTGTAGCTGTTTAGCTGGTATGTTGAGAACCACACTGTTATTGTGATTAATTCTAGCTTTACTCTCAGTAGTATCCAATACTGAAACTTGTCAACACGGTATTTCTTGGCTGTGAGTTAGATGCTTACCTGTAACAATTAGTGAACCGTGTTTGCGGAATTTGAATGAAAACTATATGATTTATATAGATATGCCGATAATGGTAGTTAATATCATATCATATAATCATATTATATATCATATTGAATAAATTTTCGTAATTATCATACATAATCGGTTTATATTATTGTGAGAATGGATCCTGAAATTCACAAGAAAGAGTCAAATCTGGCTGGAACTGATTTTTCTCGTGATAATGGTATGTCTACAAATGAAGAGAAAATACTATTAAATAATAATTTTGAGACAGACAGTGCTGCTAAAACGGATGAAGAAACTCAGCGAATTGATAACCAGTGGAAAAAAACTGTATTTGGCAGCAAAAGAAAATTGGATTCACTGAATACCCAAGACGAGGAATCTGATATGTCAAGCGAAAGATTGGGAAATACAAGTCATTCTACTGTGAGAAAAATCTTAAAAACAGCTGAGAAAAAATCTAATGCAAACAAGTCTCATTCGTCTGGTAATCACAATACATCTGGTGTAAATGAAGCAACCCATTATGAAAATTCAGAAACAGAAAATGATACCAAAAATAACCAGCAAGCAAAGCGAATTCAACGTCGCCGAAAGTCTATAATCTTTAGTGCGAAAAAAAAAATCAATTTTTCAAAAAACAAAGACTCTGATGAATCTGCAGATGAGGTGTCCAACAAGCTAAGCCGCAGAAAATATAAAGTAAAAAATCTCTCGAAACACAAGATGACCAGTAATATTGATGCAAAAACATCTGATAGAAGGCTTCGTCACAATAAGTTAAAGCTAGCTGGTAATAGCAGTAAAATCAATTACGAAAGTAAAACGGAAGATACCGATGTTGAAACGGAAACACAATTAACGACAGTCAGCGAAGAGAATCGGGTTATGAATAGTTCACTCACAGAAGTTCAAAGTACTCATAACAGTGACATTTTGAAATTGCTTAACCAGGGCTCGCCAAAGGAATTGGAGTCGCTCGCCCGTATTGGACCCAAAACAGCAATGATGCTGGATCAATACAGGTATAATTCACAGTAGTCTTTGACTGCATAAGTGTAAAAGCTCGAGCATTAAAGAAAAGTAAATATATTATTTATAGGAAACTAAATGGGAAGTTGGAAACTATTAGGGACCTAGAGAACATGCCTGGATGGTCTCCGAGAGTCTTTAAACAATTTCTGTCGGTATGTAATTCAAAGCTTCTTCATGTTTGGGTCACACAAATAATCAGTATAATCTATTGATCAAATTCCTTCCAGGCTAACAACATTATTCTTGATTGATATTGGTGATATCAAAGTGACCTGAAGGATATGGTAATTGGAGTGTTAAATTCTTGTTGCTGGTTGAAGAGTATATGCCTGGCGATATCATGTTCGTGAATACCCGTAAATATATTGAAACCCTGATTTTGCAATGTAAATGATATTGTTTCTTTACAGAGTTTTTGTTGTTTTTCAAATTTGTTGTGTTTTGTGCTGGTGAAAATCCAAGTTAATATAAATGAAAAATATTTGTTTAAATATTAAATTTATTCGGTAGCAAATATTTTGTAGCTACAAATTCAATCAAACAATTATAATATATATTTGATATTTTCAACAATTATTTTGAATCTCAAATGAATGTGTTGAACTAATGTACACACTTATAACATTGGACCTAGCAAAAAATGAAGAAAGTTTACTATTGGAAAAACTATCATGTGAAATTGTTGTCAATGAGATTTTCTAAACTTCTTCCAGGAAAATACTTTAATATTGATATCTTTAGAAGACATACGGTCATAGCAATTAGTTGACAGCCATTTATGTATTTTAATTCGCTTCTCTGTTAGATACATGAAGCCATGTGTCGTATTGTCATCTCCTATTGGACATTTTCTGCTCTGCGATATACTTACAATTACAGTATGCCAGCAGTTACAGTAGATTTTGTGATATATAGTAACCAATGTTTCATTTATTTGCGAAGTACAAAGAGAAATCTCAGTAGTATCAATCACTGTCGTCAGTATCCTCAGCTAAAACAATATCATGTCCTGGAAGCATTCTTGGATCGAATGTTGTTTGAAAGCATTTTCTGAAAATGGTCTTTGCTTTTTTACTAGAAGGTTTTGGTGGTGAATTGGGAACAAGATCTTCATTGACAGTTTCTGCAGAGTTAGTTTCTGACCTCGCTGCATCATTTATTATAGTGGAAAAAATTGATTTAGCGGAGGATTTCGAATTTGAAACTGGCATGGAATCAGTTGGTATTCGACTGCGATTTTCTATGATGGCTGATGTACTTAGACGAACTTTTGTTTCATAAGCAATATCTGAACTGACTGATTTTTTGCCGACAGTTGAAAGTAAACACTCCTCATTTGAGTCAGTGTTCATTAAATCTTCTTGGTGCGCTTCGTAGTTTTTCTTCACTTTCATATTCGTAACTTCCATAGGTGAAGAAGCAGATGTATTGTATCTTGCTCTAACATTTTTTGGTTGATTCCTTAGCTTGCGATTAGCAGATGCATTAGTTTTTCTAGGTATCCGTTTGCTGGCAGCTGCTTTTTTAAGCATTGTTTGTTCTCGACTGCGAATCGTCGAAGCTTCTGATCGATTATCTCCTTCAGGGTTTAATGTAGACAAAACTATACTTGATTCGAATGTCAAACTTTTCATTATGAATATCACTGGTCTGGAATAAAAAAGAACAACCTGTAGGCAGTATGCATAACTGAAATTTTCGTAGTATATCATCACAAAATCTTTTTACAATTGGCGGTACCAACATTATTTTATGTAACTTGGGACAGTAATCATTAACAATACATTTTCACTTCTTACTTTCCTGCTGCTTCAAAGTGTATGCTAACTGGCAAGGACACTGCTTCTGCAAAGCTTAGAAGAGCTTTAAATTCTTTTACACAAAACGTTATTGCAGTATCTTTTCCAATTTTGTGTTCCTCAAATTCGCCAACTCCAAGTGCTAACTGTGTTCTGGTAACTTTTGACAAATCTGTAGCAGTAGATGGCCATTAATTTAATGATAATAAGATCATGTTGCGAGTTAGTAACATGTGATACTTCTTTGGAATGCAGTAAGTGAATTGTATACCTGAAGTATCGTCAACATAGTTCCTGAGCAATACTTTCTGTGGAGTTACTTCTAAAGTTATTTCGATAAGACCTAGTTGCTGGAAGTTTTGCATTGCATCAGATAAAACTTTGTGCTGTGCAGTTAGTTGATTGGGTGATGATTGAGAGGAAAAAGCTGCCTGAAAAAATTAATATTCTTACGAAAACTGCATTTTTGTGTTCTCGTTGAGCTGGAGGAACAAACTTTGTCAATTTTCAAATTGTAATAGGATTTATTATGATCCTAGATAAAATTGAAGTCATAAAAAAATTAATACATGAGTGTCAATGGGTTTATAACAGGTGATTTAATTTACCTGTAAAATTTGGCAATCGATAATTGGTAGAAAATGCGTTTTTGTAATGCCATTTCTATACTTCAGAACAAAAACAAGTTTACAGCTATTGGCTTCCAAATTTATTTGGCAGGTTTCCACTTGCCGGTCCAAGGTACCTGGTGCTTTAAAAACAGCCATTGCAGACTGCATATGATTTATTATCAACAAATAATACATTGCAGTAGTATATTCGATCGTTCAGTGTGTGTAGATCAATAAAGCAAAAAAATTTACATGTGTATATATTGTCGGAGAATCGGTGTGTCTTGATTAAATATCACTTAATAAAGAACATTGCAAGGACTATATATAATTCATGTATTTCTAGGAATAGATTTAAGAATATTTTTATAGATTATGTTCTGCAACAATGGTAATTAGATAGGAATTTAATGAAAACGTAATTTTTTCACAGCAGTTTTTTCTTTTACAGCAAGATATACCACTTTTTAAACTGCATATTTTTTTTTAAATCAGGGGCTGAAAGGATATATCTACAAAATAACATCATTGGCGAAGATAGTTAGAAGTGTCTGTCTGTTTAATTTAGGTAAAATGTAACACAAGATTATCTAAAATTAATATTAAGTTGTTGAATAACTCACGCGCATGGTAACTTGACACCTCAAAGCATCATCTTGCTCCAAATTACCGTAAGTGTAATACGAAAAGTAACTTTCCGAGAATGTGAAACTAGCGTATGCTGATCTAGCCATGTTTACAGTTTGGAATGATATTCCTGCATCTTGCGGCTTGATGTACATTTCATCCCCAATTTTGGCCAACGAATGAATGGCCTTTGCTAAAACTATGAAGAATCATAGATTGCAATAAATATATTTTCAAACAATCGGTTTATTCTCTTACATCAGGAGCCAGTATGAATAATTTACAATGATTCTTGAATAGGCTAGTAAGGGTAAACAAAGCAGGATAGAGTCTTGAAACGTGAATGCGAATTAGTAGATTATAGTAAAACTATATACATTATAGAATTGAAAATTTCTTGAGTGTACGCGTTTACATAACCTTAACGAGAAATACGGATGTAGATATACCTTTGACGTTAGCACCCGGCACGACGCATTTCATTGTGAAAGAGTTATTATTACGCTATACGAGATTCTCAGATGACAATTGTCGGCTGTCAAGAAATCTTACGCCGAATTAAAAACTAATAATACTTATGGAATCAGATCAAAGTCAAAGACCTCTTCCCGCGCCGTAAACACATTTGTTTTCAAACACCGCCAGCGAGATGCGAGAGACACGAAAATCCAAATAGGATCTTATTCACTATTTCATTGAATCAAGTTTTCAAGTTGAAATTTTGATATAGCGACAGGCAAACTAAAGCCCCATCATTGGTTCTAGATAATAAAATAAAAATGGTAAAGGGCATTTCCGTATCTCAAACCAACCACAGGCCTTTATTTTGCTAATCGCGCAACGACGCTGCTCCAGCAAAACTAAACCTTAGCTTTTACCTCAAACCACCAGCCCCACATGGTGGGTTTTTCTTGAATCTTGTACTGTCAGTTGTCACTCCCACTTCCGACACCACCTCTGACATTTAATCGAGTTACTAATTATTGTCACGGAAGAAAGTAATAAAACACTAAGCAACCGTAAAGCTATCAACTGATCAACCATGGTGAGCAACGCAGCGTTACTCTAATAATGCTTAATTGAATAACGAGAGTTTGGAGTGCTCTAACCTCAAATCAACTGTTTTCACTAGTAATAATCACTCTTGTATTTATACAGCTTGTATTAGTTTTGGGAGATTTACACATTCCGCACAGATGCAGCAGCCTGCCTAGTAAGTTTAAAAAACTTTTAGTACCAGGCAGAATACAACACATATTGTGTACCGGAAATCTTTGTACCAAGGAATCCTACGATTATCTCAAAACTTTGGCAAGTGATGTTCATGTGGTCAGAGGAGATTTTGATGAGGCGAGTATCAAATAATTGTTTGAATAAGATTAGAGTTTGTTACACCTTTGTACGATGTTTTATTAATGACCTATAGTTCAAGTGAAAATTAAGAATAGAACTTTTCCTAGTGCAAATCCTCAAGAAGTCGGAGAAATTTATTATGAAGCTTGAGTAGTTATTCTATATTAGAATAATGTACAGATTATCTCATATGTGTATAACTTTTTAATACGTGCAGAACCTTAATTACCCAGAACAAAAAGTTGTTACTGTTGGACAATTTAGAATCGGCCTCTCGCATGGGCATCAGGTTGTGCCATGGGGAGATCCGGAATCGTTGGCTCTTATTCAGAGGCAATTAGATGTTGATATATTGATATCTGGCCACACACATAAATTTGAAGCTTATGAGCATGAAAATAAGTTTTACATCAATCCTGGATCTGCAACTGGGGCGTACAATCCTTTGGACACGTGAGTTCTTCGTATATTGAAAATCCATCATTGTATAGTCTTCACCTTAGTTTTCCGCGCCTTACGTTATTTTTTTAAACTGGTTTTAGGTCAGTTATCCCATCATTTGTGCTCATGGATATTCAAAGCTCAACTGTGGTAACGTACGTTTATCAGCTTGTTGGAGACGAGGTCAAAGTGGAGAGGATTGAATATAAGAAAAGTTAGAATTTCTGCATAATGCATATATTTACGAACAATAAACCAATACCGATTGTTTTAAAAGATTTAAAAATCATGAATATGCTGGAGACTAGTAGTCATAAGATAAGAAATTGTATATTTAATTTAAATTGGTTATACACCAAAACCGTGTCTGATTTGGTGAAATCTAGATATATTTAACGGTATGTGTATCACGCATATAAGTATCATTTTGATGTATACATTAGTAATTAAAATCGCGTTAATTTTTACACAAATAGCTGCTTTTGGCAGAATGCCATGTATAAAATAATTTACGATATCTTTATATTATCATTTTCTTGATAGCGATCACTATAGTTCGATTTGTGTTATATTATGTTATATGTACAATATTGTTTTCAATATTTGTCATGTTTGTAAAATGGACATATTTCAATACATCTTGACATTTGGTTATCAAGTACAATATCTCAATAAACATTATTTATAATGCAAATCCGGTTCCTTCAAATTTCGAAGCAATGAAAGAGTCTGTACTGTAGTTTTATTTCGAATCTGGGTTCTCAGTTGAAATTTAGTGAAAATTCGTAGCACTAACAATTTCAAGTTTCTCCTGAATTTTAATCCTGAATTATAAAATGGAAATGTATTACAAATATCAAAAATCAGAGTCAACATATCTTTTCTGCTATCAAAAAATTAATCTCGTTTTGTTTAATCTGTAATACAAAGTATAAACGAATTTTGCACACGCAGTCAACGTTATTTTTCAAAAATCATTTGTATTTCTATAAATTTACACACAAATTTTTTTACGTTACATGAGATTTCTTAATATTTGTAATATATCCATTTCGAAAGTCCATGCGTATTTATTTACGTACTACTTGAAACGAACCAAACATGTTATATCAATATAAGGTCGCATTTATACTAATATTGTCAAATTTGTTGAAACTTTTCAAAGTTTGAGTAAGGTCAAATAAAATTCAATTCACGAATACAATCAAAGCGTGTAGCGCACGCGAAAGGTGCACTTATGTCGAATTGGACTTGAAGTCAGTTGTTCGTGATTTTCAGTTTGAATGGTAACTTGGTCATTATCAATTCTTACCTTGTTCATTATTGAATATTGGACGCTTTTCATAATTTTTTAGTTGATCACAGAAAAAAAAAAATAAATAAATAAAAGAATAATTTAAGACGGTCCAATAATTTCTCTATTTATCACTAGTTGGGTCAGTCAGAGTAGAGGGTTTAAACATGGTAAAAATTGAGTGTTTGAATATTTATTTCATTTCTTGGTCCGTCGGAGTTTATCCACTGTTCGTTTGTAATTCAGCTGCGTCCAAAATCGTTGGTTTCCAATCTCTGGTTTCCAATTTTGCTATGTTCAACCGGACTTTTGAAATCGTTTCAATTCTCGGTGTCCAATCGGGCTGTGTTCAATAAATATCTATGTCCAATTAATCTCGTGTTCAATAGAGCTTTCGATTTTTTTGGTGTTCTGTCAGATGCTGTCCAAACGAGCCTTTTCCGACGTTGCTATGTAGTGCGGTAAGGATATTAAAATATGAAGATTTCAAAGTTTTAACGTTGAAAACCATATTTTGCACGATTTCAGATATGTATATTGCTGATGCATTATAATGAGTATTTTCACGGTTCAAGTAATTTGATAAAAGAATTCCTAAAATCTAACATTGTCGCCAAACTTGTTATTTAAATTCAAACGCATCGCGTGTTGAACAATACTACAATCTATCCATTCGAAACTAACTTCACTATCTACATTGATATATTTATCGAACTTTAAAATTAGGGCATATTCCGCGAATATACACAGAATGATTGCAATTTCGTGCAAGTGTGATACACATTGTTTATATACTAGAATCCCAAACAATTCAATGAATTCGAATGAATTCAGTAAATTAATAGCTTGCATAGTATACTTTCGAGGTATTAATATTAATGCATGATACGTCCACTGCTCAACTTATTATTATAGATAATCGGTACTTATTTGTTTACACTCTTTGTGCTGATCGATGCTAAAACTTGGTCTAGGACATGCGAATGAGCACGTAAGCGCAGTTCTATGGTAAACAAGTATCTAGTCTTGTTCCGCACGTATTTCTCATTTTTCATGACGCAGTTTCTTTATTGAGAATGCGTTTTGTTCAATTTTCTAATTACACATCTTATTTGAGTTCACAGTCTTCATTATTAGTGTCAAATTCGACCTTCGATAGACGAGCGAATTGAACGTGCTTTCCAATGTCCAATCGAAGCGTGGAAGATAAAGGGCATTATATGTATATTATCTTCACGAAGAAAATAAACAACGATAACTCCCGTTTGGCGCACTTGAGTGCCTGCATGGCTTCGTCGCGTTCGTATTACGGACTTGAATACAAATAAAACTATAGAGAGAAAGGAAGGCAAAGACGACCATCGGACTCAAGGCGCATGCGCACAAGGGGGGTGGCTCGTCGTCCCTACAAAAAGAGGAACGCCATCGAGCGAAGGTTTAGTTCAAAGTAAACGATCGTTTCAATCGTCTCATACGAAACTTTATTCGATACAAGATAAGCAGATTGTTGTAGTAATTATTCAAACGTTAATGCAACAATGGCAACTGCCGTATTCTTGAGGGCAAGTCTGCGACTTGCAATGGCACGGGGTGTTTTGGAAAATACAGTGACATCTGCAATGTCTACAGCATTCATAGGAGCTCGAAAGCCATCCATTAATTTAATGGAACAGCCACAGGTCAGTAATCATTTGTTCCATCGAAAATTGTACCCAGTGGCGTGCCATAAAATGAATAAGCTTTAAAATTATTGCAATACATGTCCCATCACTTGAAAACATTATTCTAAACAGTATTATTAAATATATATATAATTATAATGTCGACAGACAATTACCGAAGCTTCGCATGCAATCGCAATGCACTCGCCAAGATAATTCTACGGATTCATTCAGCTCGTTACATTTGTATTACCTTATTAACATTTTTTAATTCCTACAAGGTGTTAAGCTGAAGTGAATTCAATTTCCACGCACCTACGCTTATCACAATCCATTTGTGCACGCGCACGAGTTGTCGAATGCAGGTCATTGTATCAACGCGTCCCCCCGCCCCCACTATTTACAGGGCAAATGTAGTGAACTTTTCGATATATATATATATATATTAAATATAATTGTTACGATTCTGAGATATGTATTATGAGAAAACATGCAGTATACAAATTCGTGGGTGAGAAAATCATCATTCAACGGATCACGCATGTAACAAACATTCCTTTTCTGCCATCCCAATTTTCGAAGTGTTACTATTGAGTTACTTATGTTATTGCTGATATATTGTCATCGCAATAACATTCACTCGTGAATATAAACCCAATATTCGAGTTTCTGAAGTTATCAATTATTTGAAAAAACTTATTTGCATCAGAGAATTTACGTACATTCATACTTATCATATTCGTTTGAATCCTGTGACCTAAATCATCATGAAATGAATAAAGATTAGATATTATGTATCCAACGCAGCGTTTCTTTCTGCATTAATTTTCGCGCACCAGGCTGAAATCTTCACCTGCTGCTTACGTGAAATAAAAATGCATCGTAGGTTAGTGACCTGGCGACGGACCGGCATCATTGTTTATTTACGCTTTTGCGTCACACTGCTCTCTGATCTTTTCGTTATCGCGGCGTGGCTACGTGAGATTTGGGCCGTACGTCCCACACTTGAGTCAGACTTTGTTTACATCCTGCCTCTTCTGAAGAATAACCATATCACGTACCAATAATGTTTTCTGATACAGTACAATGCATTTGCCATTCTGCCTTTTAATCCTCTATATCCACGTTGCGACTTACCAATCCGTTTGAAAAAAAGATGTCAATTTTTTCAGCTCAGGGTTTTAAATATACGTACGAAGATGGCTCATACTTTGTCATTGCCTTGGAAGTACTTCGAACATTTTTTTAAACCATCAATATATACATCGAAAGTTCTGACCAGTCGTCAGTATATAGACAAGGAAGTAGTCATCGCAGCGGTTCATTTGAAGGTATTCCCTTCGTCATTGGCTCATCAGTGTCGCATAAACAGCTGCCGCTCATCTGAGCCTGATAATAGTGCATCCAAGTCCCTCGCCCTTTCCAGTAAAATGTATATCTGGTGTTAACTCCAGGCCGTCAGAGGCAGGAAAGGTTAAGGCGGTTAGGACTTTTCTATGATATAGAATTTAGCTAGAAAAATTCGAGTTGCGATCGTAACAATTTTTAAGTTGTAGGACGGTTTGGGACCAAGACTCGTGGCAAAACTTATTATCTCTGCGACCCTTTGCAAATTGAAAACTAACCGACCGGCCTCTTCAAAAAATGCCAAGGCAACTGTCAATGTTCCATAAAATCCTTAAACGTGTATGCGTGTACGTCCTCGGAAAATTTACATCGTTCAATATTCCATTTGAAATTTATTTAGCAGGTATGACTTGAGAATCAAAGCAGTCCAGAGGTGGAATTTATGGTCACAACTCAAAGTCGCACGTCTGTTTTTACTTGAGACTTGCTTTGCGTAATTCACGCGGCGTTAATAAGTAGGTCGATTAATTAATGCTGTCATTATCTTTCGAATGTTAGTTATTTTTAGAAGCAATACGATTGACTACGCGGCCGTACCGTTATACTGTACTTGTATGGTATTTAATACGTACAGATTTTAATTGACGAAGTTCTTAGACAGTAGAGCTGCTGCATTTGCTTTGTCTAAATATGCCTGTCCTGCATCTGTCTAACGGGTTAACGAACTACTGTAAGCCTTGAGCCGTTCACGCCGGCCGCGGCAGCATGGCGTCAGCGTGACCTGCAATGGCAAACACACTATCGCCGACTGGTAAATTTTAATTAACGATGGTGTTTTTAAAAATGATTATAATAGAGGATAATGTAACATGCAACAATTTTTTATCTCTGCTATCGCCGATGTATATCTCGTATAACGTGCGGTAAAGCTATTATTAACATAGTACACAGATCGTTCAGTCGACTATTCTGCTTTTTGTGAAGCGGCTTTTTCAAAAATCGTGAGAATTTTACACAAGCTGAAGGCACGTGGGCATAAGTATTAAATTCAACAGATAGCCGCAAAGTATGCAGGCTTCCAAACTTACGAAATGTGACGCTTTCACTTGAGCTGCGGAGAGAAGACCGGTTTATTATCTATCCGAAACTCCTTGTGACTGAAACTGGAATCGTTGCATGTTCGAGTTCGTATTCGTTAGATGCATTAATATTAAATACCAATTTCATCTTGATTTTCCTCTTTTCCAGATGCCTCAGTTGACGAGGAGGTTCTATAGTAAGAAGATTCACACGCGACCTTCAACATCTATCGATTATGAAAGTGATAGCGATTCCGATAACGATTCAGACTCGGAACGCGATCGGGTAAATATTTAATTTTTATCAATTTTTTGTTCTTAAAAATCAATGTTTCATTACAAACGTTGTACCGGTAAAGTAGGCATATTTTGTGAGACGTCACCTACAATATCCATGTATCTTATTCAAAGCTATCTCCCTAAGAATATTGTGAAAGTAAGCGTTAAAATGTTTCAGGATTCTTTCAATCTGATCAAATCTGTTGGAGATACGAATATTTTAGTTATCTGCACTTTCGAAAATACACAATTTTCCAAAAGGTTTACGTTTTTGTAACATTCTCGCGGACAAAAAACAAATTTTTTTGAATATTTCAGTTGATTTCACAAATGAACTGTCCTCATTCTTTTTTCTTTCTTTCCATCCTTTAAATCGAAGACTCAGAAGTTACAGGTATTATTAATTGTAACGTTTTTGAAAATGCGAAAAATATACTGAATCGTATCTCGGATACGTATTAAATTAAGGAACAACCGAATGTACGTCAACAGTAATTTTTTTCATAATACGTATTTAGGGGTAAAATTAGGCAAAGGATTTGGGATTGCGATCCTCTGCATTTAGGTGAAACGAGATGATATTTCTCATAAGTGTTTGAAACTAGATCCAATTAAGATTGGACAATTCCGTTGTGTATAAAGTGCTTCGCTTGGTATTTATCGGTGGAACTTCCGTTAACGATGTATCTACATTATCGCATGTGACGACCTTCTACGAGGCCTTATATTATTGTGTTTTTTATGGCGGCCCTTGAGCAAAAGTGGCCTTCAACTACCAGTAACTCTGTTTTTAACACTCAATCTTAGATGCAGGCGTACGGGTTAACGAAACGGGTTTCTCGCAGCGTTCACTCCAACATGGCATCTACAAATCGCTGTATATATATGCATGCGCAACATTAATATATGCGGGTAGGCGGATTAAAACGGAATCGGATTTTTGCGGGGGCCAGGAAATCGATTACTATAAGTAATTTTTTTTATGTGGGACATTTTGTTAAATTATAGCCATAGCGAATTAGCAGGAATTTATTTCTTAGTGTTAAAAATACCGTTGAAATGTCCGTGAGTTATCAAGGGCTGTACAAATGTTAGTTGAACGTTGAAAGTATATCGCTCTCTGGTAGCGACACGTTATATGTAATCAAACACTCCGGCAACAGTCACACGCGTCAGATTGGATTTTCTATGCGCTTGGGCAAGTTGCACTGTTTGACCCTCGATGTCTTGAGTCGTTGTTCTGATATTTATTCTCGATCATTTCATCGATTTCAGTTTTGTTACCTTTAATATTTTACGTACAATCTTCTTCGTATGCGTTAGACGACTCGGTCGACTCGAATACGTTTTAATACGTATAAAAACGAGCTATTTATCTAGAAATGAAAGACAGCTTTTTCTTCAATATCATAATCATAATGATAATCATAATAGAATATTCATGGTGGGATATTAAATAACGAGGGATGATCGACACCACCATGCCTCCTACCACCTCGTTTAACATCGTAAACTGTAATCGTTACAATATAGAGGACATGACGGTATTTCATTCTTGCCATGCGATTAAAAAGCCGCAAGTTTACTGCTTTGTATCCAGTATACATTATCGTATCAATTCAATTTGGTGCCTGTTGCGTGGAGAATGCAGTAGCAAAGTCATTTATTTAAATACATGAATGAAAAATAGTTCCGTTTTGTGATAGCCATAATCAAATGTTTATACTGACACTATATCGGCGGTAACAAAGGACACCAACTCTTTACCTATACACGTAGTCATTGTATTTGTATCAAGAATTACAATGGACTTAGCTTCGTCCATTTGAAAATCTCTAAAATAAATCGCCAATATTTTATAAACAGCATTCGACTTCGGAAGGTTTCTAGATTTGCAATTTTCCAATTTCAGTTATCTGTTGAGTTCGGTAATTGCGAAAAAACCCATTTTTCACGATCAGACACCAAAATAATTGCAAGTAAGTTTTAGGATTAGTTGCAGTACTGATATTTGTTGTCAATGTTTGTATCAACATTTACGTGCGTGTTGTTATAACATGTTGTAATATAATGCGCTTCGATTACTCTATCTAATTATTCCATACCGTTATCTGGAATCACTCGCCTGGAGGGATCTTTGGCAAAAGTTAAACCATTTACTATATAATGTCCAATATGTTTTGAACGAGGTTATCGACAACGGTTGACAGTTTATCGGCTTCATAAGGCCATGAGATACTTGTATGTTTTGAATATACCTATAGTTTGTACGAGCACTGAGTGGCCTTCACCTACATAAATTCTAGCATCTGAAATCTGCAATCGCGTGAATAATTCAAACCGAAACATTGGCAAATAAAACGAAATAAAGTTAACGGATGCACTGTGAAACTTATCTTCGACCTCCTTAACTGGCGAAATTGTGTTTTCAGGGTGAATCTGCTTTCTGGAGACGAAAAATGCGCACACTTCACAGTCACCTTGATGTTAACAAGGACGGAGTGATTAGCTACGATGATTTCATGCTTCTAGGCGAAAGATTTGCTGACCTGGGACATCTCGGACCGGACGCCAAAAAAGAATTCCAGAAAGTCCTCGGTGTAAGTGAATTACATGTCTTTCCGTGGACATAAGTCTAGAGTATGTAGATTTAGAAATAGTAATTTAAATTTTACTCCTGGATCACAGCCAAGGTATATTCAACTATTTCAAGAGTAAACTCCTGCCCATGTATGTGTCGTTTGGCCACGAAGAAACTTCTCGCAACATTAATTTCCCTACTGACTGGTAATTTGTGGACACCTTGTACACTTTGAAGATATTTCTTGGTAAGAATAGGAAAACCTAGTATATTTATAATATTTATCAGTATCAAAATATTGGAATCTTTTATTTATACCAAGAAATATCGTCAAAATGTACGAGGTATCCATAAAGTTACCAGCCAGTATAGAAATTCTTGTTACGAAAAGTTTTTCCGTGTCCAGATTTACAAAAATATTTATATTCCCATTAATTTAATTCTATATTTCTCTATCTATCCATTCCATCTATTTGATTTCTGCAATTTGCATTTCAAATGTTGACTGTTGAGATTTGGAATAGCTTTATAAGATCGAGTTCATGATCCTAACAATTTTAATCTGACGTGGACAGTCACGTAGACTGCAGAAACAAAGTACGACCTTCGTTGTATAATTTATAAGCTTGTACCTTTCTTGTACCTTCTGGAGAAGCCTTGGCATTAGTCCAAGACCTGAGGTGTTGATTACATCGAAAAAATCCTGTTTCAGACTCCAACACCTAATCCCTTACCACGTACTGAGATATTGTGCAAACAGGGTAAACAAAATTCAAAATCCATATTGATTTGCTGCAAATATGGTGAAAAAAACTTCCTCACGGTCGTTCCGGTGATTATTCAAATAAGATCTAGGTATACATTAACTTTTGTGACGTTAGAGAAGGTTTGCCCTTGACGAATCTCAATGCTTGTTTTGCGGATATTGACATTTTGTTTTGAAAATGAGAATATTGTTTGTGAGCCTTTTTTGAATATCTTGTTTGTTTTTAAATACTAAATGGTTATAGCATAATAAAAGTATGTTTTTACAGGAAATGTGGGAGGAACAGTGGGGTGAAATAAGCCCTTACAATCTTGTTGGCGTTGAAAAGTATCTGGACGAAATGCACCATGTGCTCAATGATAAGTCCCTCAAACGCAAGTGTCACAATTTCCTGCCTTATTTATTTAAGGTAAGCCCATCCTCGATCAGCCGTAATATACGTGCGCATAGATTTATGTTGAATAGCTACGCTACACTGTCCGGAGTATTTCTCATGCTGTGGTTGGATAAAAATATCGCCAATAGATTAAGCATTCATGTATTATTTTTCCAGGCTGTGGACAAGGACAAAAGTGGCGAAATCTCGGTTGAAGAGTTCAAACTCTTTTTCCAGTGCTTGGGTCTCACCAGTGAAGTAAGTAGTATTCGGTGTCTCGTATTTCGTAACTATTGATGAAAATTCGAAACGGTTAGATTGAAGTTTGTATAACGACGAGTTGGAGGATGAACTGTACAGTCCATGTGCATGCCTTCTATGTAATATTACGTGTGTTTTTCGCCGGAGTTGCATCTTTCAAAACAAGCAATAGTTCACTCGGTTTGGTGTCAAACGGGTTTCCTGCACCTGTTTAAAATGGACTGATGTATAATGATATCATTGAGCTAATTGAGGTTTTTTCCACTATTACCAGAACGCCGCGGTAAGTTTCAGCTACATTGACACCAATGATGACGGAAAGCTTAGTCGCAAAGAGTTTGTGAGACTAGGAAGAGACTTCTTTCTCACGGAAGACCATACGAAACCAAGCAAGCATTTCTGGGGCCCATTGGTCGCCTAAGGAACGCTGCGAAGCATCCAACTCATAATCACCAGGTCTTCTGGATTTTATCATGACAACGACAGTTCTGTCATGCCATTACGTAGCTAAGATAGGTTAAATCATCTATGTAAATAATACATAATAGTTTTATACCAATTAAATAAAAGCAATTTAAAAAAAGATGACACAACTGATCAAACGTTACAGCCAAAAAACGAAGGATTTCCGTCGTAATATTTCTGTTGTTGGTCGAACGCTCTTTCTTGTGCGTTTGATGGTAAAGAAAAACTAATCTTAAGCTATGATTAGTATTGTAATATGTTTATGATATTATACGTTGACTGAAGAATATGAAGACAGTTGCCCTAATAGGCTTTGGTGCGATGACCGAAAATCGTCGTGCGCTTGCGCTCCCTGGGATGTTACAACGGTAGAGTCATCGACATATGGTCGATGGGTGAAGTTGAGAACTTGTTGCAGAACATCAGAGAGTTGCCGATTTCGACACGATGCTGGCTGCATTCACCTTCCCGGTACCACAGTCTTCGCAATGGTTAATATTACAAATGACCCTTACCTGACTAATTTGACCCTCAGGAACTCAGAAAACGCAGCAAAAAGAGCGTGGGACTAAAAGGAGAGAAATGGCGAGCAAAAAAGCACCTACTGAAAAATGTCGAAAACTCAGGTTCTCGTTTTTTGGCTGTAGCTTTCGATGCGTTGATCGCAGCGCATTGGGACTGCGCCCAATCGATTTCTCTCGCAAAATTACGTCGGAACAGTGCATCAAAGAATTGATTCCAGCATTTTTTTAAATCGTTGAAATTTCCGTCAGAAGTCTAAGGTAGTTAAGTTGAATTTCTTTCGTGATTTTCCGAGCAAAGAACATTTCGACTCGTTAGCTGACTAGTTAACTGAAGAATAAATCTTTGGTCCACGCCTGACGATCGAAGGGCCAAGCCGCTTTAGTCGGCAATTGGCAGGAAAGATAAAGTGCGTATTTCTTGTCTGGAATGTGAGAACTGAAATCATTATACGTCATATCATATCATCATACATCATACATCATACATCGTACATCATACATCATCATACATAGTATTAAAGGTCGAAACCAAAGTTTGGATGTCGGATGTTCAGAAAGTGTCGTCACCAATTCAAAATCAGCTAGCCGAATTCCTCAGTCTGGAAACAACCGCGCAGTAGAGCGGACGGATGAAAGTCGCGCTCCGCAAATTTCGAGTACCGGGTTCTCAACCTCCCGGATCCCGCGCTTCGGGTCCGCTCCGTATTTCGAGTACCGGGTTCTCAACCTCCCGGATCCCGCGCTTCGGGTCCGCTACGCGGTGAAACTCGACTTCCAGGATAAGCGCTCCGTGGTTCCTCGTTCATGTTTACAATAAATTATTTCAATTCGTTTTTCGCGCAATCCCAAATTCGGTAGCTGTCAGTGCGCTAATAAAATTTCTATAACTTTACAATCTTCTCATAATCTTTTTGGTAAAATATGTCGATAAAAAAATTATATCAAACCTTAGACATTATTTTTGATTTGTTCTCACGCTGAAAATATTTATTAGTATTCGAGGTATAACTCGAGGTGGTTGGCGGTTTTCGTTGGAGGTGGTTAGGGACGGTTGCGGGTAATCTCGGTGATTCAGGAGGAGGGGGATGAGGATTTGTGCTCGGTGAGTTAACACTTTTATAATATTGCATGGCAATTGTAATTATATTTCATCTAAAATATTTCAAACTTGTCATGCTTACAATAAATTATTTCAATTCGTTTTCCGCGCAAGCAAAAATTCAGTAGCTATGAATAAGCTTATGCAATTTATTCTATTATTAATTAATTAATTAATCAATTACTCAATTATATTAATCCTTACACAATATTTTCGATTTGTTCTTATACTGAAAATATTTATTACTATTTAAGGTATAACCTGAGGTGGTTATCGGTGGTTGTTCGAGGTGGTTGAAGGTGGTCGGAGTTGGACGAGGAGGAGGACGAGGAGGAGGACGAGGAAGACGAGGAAAACAAGGTGGACGAGGAGGGCGAGGTTTGTGCTCGATGAGTTCAACATTTTCATGATATTTGATGAAGTAGGATCAGGACCAGAAGTAGGAATAGTAGTGGGATCAGTAGCAGGAGTAGAAGTAGGATCAAGAATAGGATCAGGAGTGGGAGTAGAAGTAGAAGTAGGATCAGAAGTGGGATCGGGAGTATGAGTAGGATCGTGGGAAGATGTAAATATAGGAGTAGGAGTAGGAGTAGGATCAGGAATGAATTAATTGTGGCATTACCCCAACGTAATTTTGCGAGAGAAATCGATTATGAGCAGTCCCAATACGCTGCAATCAACGCATCGAAAGTTACAGCCAAAAAACAAAACCTGTGTTTTCGACATTTTTCAGCAGGTACGTTTTAATTCGCAATTTCGCTCCTGTTGATCCCACGCTACTCTTGCTGGGTTTTCTGAGTTCCTGAGGGTTCAGTTAGTCAGAAAACGGTCGTACGAATCGAATCTGAGACCAGAAATTTTCGGTCGAAAAATGAAGAAAAAGTAAGGCTAACCCCTTTGCATTTTTGACGAAAATTTTCGCGATGTTGAAAAGTGCTGGAATAAATTAATTGTGGCACTATTCCGACGTAATTTTGCGGGAGAAATCGAATGGGCGCAGTTCCAATACGTTTCGATCAACGCATCGAAAGTTACAGCCAAAAAACAAAACCTGTGATTATATGAATCCTTACGTAATGTTTTTGATGTGTTCTTATACTGAAAATATTTATTGCTATTCCAGGTACAACCCGAGGTGGTTATCGGTGGTTGTTCGAGGTGGTTGGCGATTGTTGGAGGTGGTCGGAGGTGGACGAGGAGGAGGACGAACTGAACTGAGTCTCAAAGCCCTGTTGACATAAAAGCAGCTATTCGATAGAAATTATAGTTTATAGTTTACACAGCCCGTTGCATGATATTTCATTATAAATACATATGTTTCAATGTATTCAGGAATAATTTATCAAATATATAGAGGTCATGTGCAAATAATAAATGAATTGATTCGACCGCAGTTTGATGTATTCATTAGAGCTTTAACAATAAATTTAAGCTTTGTTACTTCTTTTATTTTATTATGGATAATCAAAAACATTTCCGACTATTCGTGCTGTGGAAGCATGGGGATTAAACCAAATGTAGCAAAAGATTAGAAACAGTATGTATGTAGAGTACGAGTATTTTTCTAATAATGCAAATAGAATAGAATACCACGCCTTGCGAATTAGCTTTCCAGACAGAGATGAATGATGAATTTTAAGGACTGCATTATCGTTGTTGAATACTCTATGCCTCATGGGAAAAGAAAATCTGTAACAATAAAATTGATGCACCGGATCATCGTCGACTTTAACTTTTGAAATGTCCTACCATTTTCGAACACCTCCTACTTCCCCCTGCCACCTCCGACCATCAATGGCCACTATCGACCACCCCCTATCACCTTCTGCCAGCGCCGACCACCTCCTACCATTTCCGAACACCTCCAACCATCCTATTTACCTATATTACTAGATTAGCTATGATATGAAAAGAGAAGAATTATTCATTTCGAAATGGGATTCTATTCGAGGCACGCTCGATGTATTCCATAACATTAGTATTCATAATTATTCCAACAACTTTTCATTGCTCTCTCGATTTTGAATTTTCATAGGCATAGAATCGAAACGCTGTTTTAGCTGGTCGCAAGTGAAGTATCCGCGTTGGGTGGAGGAGCAGAATTGTTTTTCGAAAAGTATTCGGATGGAAAAAAATTCAGATTAACTGTAATACATCACGGATGCGCTAATTTTGAACGAGATGAAATGGATGCTTCGTATATGAGACGGTATTTAACGCTGCGTAGTAGTTTAAAGACCTAGAAAGGTGATAGGGAGAGAAAGAACGACGCTTCTTAACACTTCGAGTGTATTTTAACACACATTTGAAAGATACGAGCGAAATTTTTCATCATCCAACTGTCGCAGAACGGCAGCATTATTAGCCGACCCGTTCACTGAAGAATATATCTTCAGTCAACGGCTGACCATCGAAGGGCCTGGCCGCTTGAGTCTGAAATCGGCAGGAGAGATGAAGTGTGTATTTCTTGTATGAAATGTGAAAGCTAAAATCATTATACATCATATCATATCATCATACCTCATACTTCATACATCATACATCGTACATCATACATCGTACATCATACATCATCATACATAGTATTAAAGGTCGAAACCAAAGTTTGGATGTCGGATGTTCAGAAAGTGACGTCACCGATTCAAAATCAGCTAGCCGAATTCCTCAGTCTGGAACGAACCGCGCAGTAGAGCGGACGGATGAGAGTCGCGCTCCGCAAATTTCGAGTACCGGGTTCTCAACCTCCCGGATCCCGCGCTTCGGGTCCGCTACGTATTTCGAGTACCGGGTTCTCAACCTTCCGGATCCCGCGCTTCGGGTCCGCTACGCGGTGAAACTCGACTTCCAGGATAAGCGCTCCGTGGTTCCTGGTTCACGTTTACAATAAATTATTTCAATTCGTTTTTCGCGCAACCCCAAATTCGGTAGCTGTCAGTCCGCTAATAAAATTTCTCGACTTCCAGGATAAGCGCTCCGTGGTTCCCGGTTCATGTTTACAATAAATTATTTCAATTCGTTTTTCGCGCAACCCCAAATTCGGTAGCTGTCAGTCCGCTAGTAAAATTTCTCGACTTCCAGGATAAGCGCTCCGTGGTTCCTCGTTCATGTTTACAATAAATTATTTCAATTCGTTTTTCGCGCAACCCCAAATTCGGTAGCTGTCAGTCCGCTAATAAAATTTCTCGACTTCCAGGATAAGCGCTCCGTGGTTCCCGGTTCATGTTTACAATAAATTATTTCAATTCGTTTTTCGCGCAACCCCAAATTCGGTAGCTGTCAGTCCGCTAGTAAAATTTCTCGACTTCCAGGATAAGCGCTCCGTGGTTCCTCGTTCATGTTTACAATAAATTATTTCAATTCGTTTTTCGCGCAATCCCAAATTCGGTAGCTGTCAGTCCGCTAATAAAATTTCTCGACTTCCAGGATAAGCGCTCCGTGGTTCCTGGTTCACGTTTACAATAAATTATTTCAATTCGTTTTTCGCGCAACCCCAAATTCGGTAGCTAATAAAATTTCTCGACTTCCAGGATAAGCGCTCCGTGGTTCCTCGTTCATGTTTACAATAAATTATTTCAATTCGTTTTTCGCGCAACCCCAAATTCGGTAGCTGTCAGTCCGCTAATAAAATTTCTCGACTTCCAGGATAAGCGCTCCGTAGTTCCCGGTTCATGTTTACAATAAATTATTTCAATTCGTTTTTCGCGCAACCCCAAATTCGGTAGCTAATAAAATTTCTCGACTTCCAGGATAAGCGCTCCGTGGTTCCCGGTTCATGTTTACAATAAATTATTTCAATTCGTTTTTCGCGCAACCCCAAATTCGGTAGCTGTCAGTCCGCTAGTAAAATTTCTCGACTTCCAGGATAAGCGCTCCGTGGTTCCTCGTTCATGTTTACAATAAATTATTTCAATTCGTTTTTCGCGCAACCCCAAATTCGGTAGCTGTCAGTCCGCTAATAAAATTTCTCGACTTCCAGGATAAGCGCTCCGTGGTTCCTGGTTCACGTTTACAATAAATTATTTCAATTCGTTTTTCGCGCAACCCCAAATTCGGTAGCTGTCAGTCCGCTAATAAAATTTCTCGACTTCCAGGATAAGCGCTCCGTAGTTCCCGGTTCATGTTTACAATAAATTATTTCAATTCGTTTTTCGCGCAACCCCAAATTCGGTAGCTGTCAGTCCGCTAATAAAATTTCTCGACTTCCAGGATAAGCGCTCCGTGGTTCCTGGTTCATGTTTGCAATAAATTATTTCAATTCGTTTTTCGCGCAACCCCAAATTCGGTAGCTGTCAGTCCGCTAATAAAATTTCTCGACTTCCATCAACCATTATCGATGGTTGTTCGAGGTGGTTGAAGGTGGTCGGAGGTGGACGAGGAGGAGGACGAGGAGGACGAGGATTTGTGCTGGGTGAGTAAAACACTTTTATAATATTTGATGGCAATTGTAATTATATTTCATCTGAAATATTACAAACTTGTCACGTTTACAATAAATTATTTCAATTCATTTCTCGTGCAAGCACATATTCAGTAGCTATGAATAATCTTATACAATTTATTATATTAATAATTAATTAATTAATATTCTTATAATATTTGATAGCAATTGTAATTATATTTCATCTGAAATATTAAAAACTTGTCACGTTTACAATAAATTATTTCAATTCATTTTTCGTGCAAGCACATATTCAGTACCTATGAATAATCTAATACAATTTATTATATTATTAAATAATCAATTAATATTCTTATAATATTTAATGGCAATTGTAATTATATTTCATCTGAAATATTACAAACTTGTCACGTTTACAATAAATTATTTCATTTCATTTTTCGTGCAAGCACATATTCAGTAGCTATGAATAATCTTGTACAATTTATTATATTATTAATTAATTGATTAATTACATTAATCCTTATACAATATTTTTGATGTGTTCCTATACTAAAAATATTCATTACTATTCCAGGTATTACCCGAGGTGGTCGGAGGTGGACGAGGAGGAGGACGAGCTGGACGAGGAGGAGGACCAGGTGGACGAGGAGGAGGCGGGGTGGGTCGTGGGAGAGGACCTCTCCTCTCCGCAGAGGAGGGGAGGGGGACGGGCCGGGAAGGGGGAGAGGTGGGCGGGGAGGGGGAGGGGGAGGGGGAGGGGGAGGGGAAGGGGAAGGGGAAGGGGAAGGAGGAAGGGGAGGGTGGAAGGGAGGGCGGGAGGGAGGGAGGGAGGGCGGGAGGGAGGGCGGGTGGGTGGGCGGGAGGGAGGGAGAGAGTGGAGGACGGATGTTGATTCGAGCCCGTTAGAGTTAATAGCAGAACACACGCCCGCCCGCCCGCCCGCTCCCTTCCCGCTCCCTCCCTCCCGCCCTCCCTCCCTCCCTCCCTCCCTCCCTCCCTCCCTCCCCCCTGCCCTCCCTCCCACCCTCCACCCTCTCTCCCCCTCCCCCTCCCCCCTCCCCCTTCCCCTCCCCCTCCTGCCCCTCCCCCCTCGCCGCCCCCTCCCCCTCCCCCGCCCCCTCCCCGCCCGCCTCTCCCCCTTCCCGGCCCCTCCCCCTCCCCTCCTCTGAGGAGAGGAGAGGTCCTCTCCCACGACCCACCCCGCCTCCTCCTCGTCCACCTGGTCCTCCTCCTCGTCCAGCTCGTCCTCCTCCTCGTCCACCTCCGACCACCTCGGGTAATACCTGGAATAGTAATGAATATTATTAGTATAGGAACACATCAAAAATATTGTATAAGGATTCATGTAATTAATCAATTGATTAATAATATAATAAATTGTACAAGATTATTCACAGCTACTGAATATGTGCTTGCACGAGAAATGAATTGAAATAATTTATTGTAAACGTGACAAGTTTGTAATATTTCAGATGAAATATAATTACAATTGCCATCAAATATTATAAAAGTGTTTTACTCACCCAGCACAAATCCTCGTCCTCCTCGTCCTCCTCCTCGTCCACCTCCGACCACCTTCAACCACCTCGAACAACCATCGATAATGGTTGATGGAAGTCGAGAAATTTTATTAGCGGACTGACAGCTACCGAATTTGGGGTTGCGCGAAAAACGAATTGAAATAATTTATTGCAAACATGAACCAGGAACCACGGAGCGCTTATCCTGGAAGTCGAGAAATTTTATTAGCGGACTGACAGCTACCGAATTTGGGGTTGCGCGAAAAACGAATTGAAATAATTTATTGTAAACATGAACCAGGAACCACGGAGCGCTTATCCTGGAAGTCGAGAAATTTTATTAGCGGACTGACAGCTACCGAATTTGGGGTTGCGCGAAAAACGAATTGAAATAATTTATTGTAAACGTGAACCAGGAACCACGGAGCGCTTATCCTGGAAGTCGAGAAATTTTATTAGCGGACTGACAGCTACCGAATTTGGGGTTGCGCGAAAAACGAATTGAAATAATTTATTGCAAACATGAACCAGGAACCACGGAGCGCTTATCCTGGAAGTCGAGAAATTTTATTAGCGGACTGACAGCTACCGAATTTGGGGTTGCGCGAAAAACGAATTGAAATAATTTATTGTAAACGTGAACCAGGAACCACGGAGCGCTTATCCTGGAAGTCGAGAAATTTTATTAGCGGACTGACAGCTACCGAATTTGGGGTTGCGCGAAAAACGAATTGAAATAATTTATTGTAAACATGAACGAGGAACCACGGAGCGCTTATCCTGGAAGTCGAGAAATTTTACTAGCGGACTGACAGCTACCGAATTTGGGGTTGCGCGAAAAACGAATTGAAATAATTTATTGTAAACATGAACCGGGAACCACGGAGCGCTTATCCTGGAAGTCGAGAAATTTTATTAGCGGACTGACAGCTACCGAATTTGGGGTTGCGCGAAAAACGAATTGAAATAATTTATTGTAAACATGAACGAGGAACCACGGAGCGCTTATCCTGGAAGTCGAGAAATTTTATTAGCTACCGAATTTGGGGTTGCGCGAAAAACGAATTGAAATAATTTATTGTAAACGTGAACCAGGAACCACGGAGCGCTTATCCTGGAAGTCGAGAAATTTTATTAGCGGACTGACAGCTACCGAATTTGGGATTGCGCGAAAAACGAATTGAAATAATTTATTGTAAACATGAACGAGGAACCACGGAGCGCTTATCCTGGAAGTCGAGAAATTTTACTAGCGGACTGACAGCTACCGAATTTGGGGTTGCGCGAAAAACGAATTGAAATAATTTATTGTAAACATGAACCGGGAACCACGGAGCGCTTATCCTGGAAGTCGAGAAATTTTATTAGCGGACTGACAGCTACCGAATTTGGGGTTGCGCGAAAAACGAATTGAAATAATTTATTGTAAACGTGAACCGGGAACTACGGAGCGCTTATCCTGGAAGTCGAGAAATTTTATTAGCGGACTGACAGCTACCGAATTTGGGGTTGCGCGAAAAACGAATTGAAATAATTTATTGTAAACGTGAACCAGGAACCACGGAGCGCTTATCCTGGAAGTCGAGAAATTTTATTAGCGGACTGACAGCTACCGAATTTGGGGTTGCGCGAAAAACGAATTGAAATAATTTATTGTAAACATGAACGAGGAACCACGGAGCGCTTATCCTGGAAGTCGAGAAATTTTACTAGCGGACTGACAGCTACCGAATTTGGGGTTGCGCGAAAAACGAATTGAAATAATTTATTGTAAACATGAACCGGGAACCACGGAGCGCTTATCCTGGAAGTCGAGAAATTTTATTAGCTACCGAATTTGGGGTTGCGCGAAAAACGAATTGAAATAATTTATTGTAAACATGAACGAGGAACCACGGAGCGCTTATCCTGGAAGTCGAGAAATTTTACTAGCGGACTGACAGCTACCGAATTTGGGGTTGCGCGAAAAACGAATTGAAATAATTTATTGTAAACATGAACCGGGAACCACGGAGCGCTTATCCTGGAAGTCGAGAAATTTTATTAGCGGACTGACAGCTACCGAATTTGGGGTTGCGCGAAAAACGAATTGAAATAATTTATTGTAAACATGAACGAGGAACCACGGAGCGCTTATCCTGGAAGTCGAGAGATTTTACTAGCGGACTGACAGCTACCGAATTTGGGGTTGCGCGAAAAACGAATTGAAATAATTTATTGTAAACATGAACCGGGAACCACGGAGCGCTTATCCTGGAAGTCGAGAAATTTTATTAGCGGACTGACAGCTACCGAATTTGGGGTTGCGCGAAAAACGAATTGAAATAATTTATTGTAAACATGAACGAGGAACCACGGAGCGCTTATCCTGGAAGTCGAGAAATTTTATTAGCTACCGAATTTGGGGTTGCGCGAAAAACGAATTGAAATAATTTATTGTAAACGTGAACCAGGAACCACGGAGCGCTTATCCTGGAAGTCGAGAAATTTTATTAGCGGACTGACAGCTACTGAATTTGGGATTGCGCGAAAAACGAATTGAAATAATTTATTGTAAACATGAACCGGGAACCACGGAGCGCTTATCCTGGAAGTCGAGAAATTTTATTAGCGGACTGACAGCTACCGAATTTGGGGTTGCGCGAAAAACGAATTGAAATAATTTATTGTAAACATGAACGAGGAACCACGGAGCGCTTATCCTGGAAGTCGAGAAATTTTACTAGCGGACTGACAGCTACCGAATTTGGGGTTGCGCGAAAAACGAATTGAAATAATTTATTGTAAACATGAACCGGGAACCACGGAGCGCTTATCCTGGAAGTCGAGAAATTTTATTAGCGGACTGACAGCTACCGAATTTGGGGTTGCGCGAAAAACGAATTGAAATAATTTATTGTAAACGTGAACCAGGAACCACGGAGCGCTTATCCTGGAAGTCGAGTTTCACCGCGTAGCGGACCCGAAGCGCGGGATCCGGAAGGTTGAGAACCCGGTACTCGAAATACGTAGCGGACCCGAAGCGCGGGATCCGGGAGGTTGAGAACCCGGTACTCGAAATTTGCGGAGCGCGACTCTCATCCGTCCGCTCTACTGCGCGGTTCGTTCCAGACTGAGGAATTCGGCTAGCTGATTTTGAATCGGTGACGTCACTTTCTGAACATCCGACATCCAAACTTTGGTTTCGACCTTTAATACTATGTATGATGATGTATGATGTACGATGTATGATGTACGATGTATGATGTATGAAGTATGAGGTATGATGATATGATATGATGTATAATGATTTTAGCTTTCACATTTCATACAAGAAATACACACTTCATCTCTCCTGCCGATTTCAGACTCAAGCGGCCAGGCCCTTCGATGGTCAGCCGTTGACTGAAGATATATTCTTCAGTGAACGGGTCGGCTAATAATGCTGCCGTTCTGCGACAGTTGGATGATGAAAAATTTCGCTCGTATCTTTCAAATGTGTGTTAAAATACACTCGAAGTGTTAAGAAGCGTCGTTCTTTCTCTCCCTATCACCTTTCTAGGTCTTTAAACTACTACGCAGCGTTAAATACCGTCTCATATACGAAGCATCCATTTCATCTCGTTCAAAATTAGCGCATCCGTGATGTATTACAGTTAATCTGAATTTTTTTCCATCCGAATACTTTTCGAAAAACAATTCTGCTCCTCCACCCAACGCGGATACTTCACTTGCGACCAGCTAAAACAGCGTTTCGATTCTATGCCTATGAAAATTCAAAATCGAGAGAGCAATGAAAAGTTGTTGGAATAATTATGAATACTAATGTTATGGAATACATCGAGCGTGCCTCGAATAGAATCCCATTTCGAAATGAATAATTCTTCTCTTTTCATATCATAGCTAATCTAGTAATATAGGTAAATAGGATGGTTGGAGGTGTTCGGAAATGGTAGGAGGTGGTCGGCGCTGGCAGAAGGTGATAGGGGGTGGTCGATAGTGGCCATTGATGGTCGGAGGTGGCAGGGGGAAGTAGGAGGTGTTCGAAAATGGTAGGACATTTCAAAAGTTAAAGTCGACGATGATCCGGTGCATCAATTTTATTGTTACAGATTTTCTTTTCCCATGAGGCATAGAGTATTCAACAACGATAATGCAGTCCTTAAAATTCATCATTCATCTCTGTCTGGAAAGCTAATTCGCAAGGCGTGGTATTCTATTCTATTTGCATTATTAGAAAAATACTCGTACTCTACATACATACTGTTTCTAATCTTTTGCTACATTTGGTTTAATCCCCATGCTTCCACAGCACGAATAGTCGGAAATGTTTTTGATTATCCATAATAAAATAAAAGAAGTAACAAAGCTTAAATTTATTGTTAAAGCTCTAATGAATACATCAAACTGCGGTCGAATCAATTCATTTATTATTTGCACATGACCTCTATATATTTGATAAATTATTCCTGAATACATTGAAACATATGTATTTATAATGAAATATCATGCAACGGGCTGTGTAAACTATAAACTATAATTTCTATCGAATAGCTGCTTTTATGTCAACAGGGCTTTGAGACTCAGTTCAGTTCGTCCTCCTCCTCGTCCACCTCCGACCACCTCCAACAATCGCCAACCACCTCGAACAACCACCGATAACCACCTCGGGTTGTACCTGGAATAGCAATAAATATTTTCAGTATAAGAACACATCAAAAACATTACGTAAGGATTCATATAATCACAGGTTTTGTTTTTTGGCTGTAACTTTCGATGCGTTGATCGAAACGTATTGGAACTGCGCCCATTCGATTTCTCCCGCAAAATTACGTCGGAATAGTGCCACAATTAATTTATTCCAGCACTTTTCAACATCGCGAAAATTTTCGTCAAAAATGCAAAGGGGTTAGCCTTACTTTTTCTTCATTTTTCGACCGAAAATTTCTGGTCTCAGATTCGATTCGTACGACCGTTTTCTGACTAACTGAACCCTCAGGAACTCAGAAAACCCAGCAAGAGTAGCGTGGGATCAACAGGAGCGAAATTGCGAATTAAAACGTACCTGCTGAAAAATGTCGAAAACACAGGTTTTGTTTTTTGGCTGTAACTTTCGATGCGTTGATTGCAGCGTATTGGGACTGCTCATAATCGATTTCTCTCGCAAAATTACGTTGGGGTAATGCCACAATTAATTCATTCCTGATCCTACTCCTACTCCTACTCCTATATTTACATCTTCCCACGATCCTACTCATACTCCCGATCCCACTTCTGATCCTACTTCTACTTCTACTCCCACTCCTGATCCTATTCTTGATCCTACTTCTACTCCTGCTACTGATCCCACTACTATTCCTACTTCTGGTCCTGATCCTACTTCATCAAATATCATGAAAATGTTGAACTCATCGAGCACAAACCTCGCCCTCCTCGTCCACCTTGTTTTCCTCGTCTTCCTCGTCCTCCTCCTCGTCCTCCTCCTCGTCCAACTCCGACCACCTTCAACCACCTCGAACAACCACCGATAACCACCTCAGGTTATACCTTAAATAGTAATAAATATTTTCAGTATAAGAACAAATCGAAAATATTGTGTAAGGATTAATATAATTGAGTAATTGATTAATTAATTAATTAATAATAGAATAAATTGCATAAGCTTATTCATAGCTACTGAATTTTTGCTTGCGCGGAAAACGAATTGAAATAATTTATTGTAAGCATGACAAGTTTGAAATATTTTAGATGAAATATAATTACAATTGCCATGCAATATTATAAAAGTGTTAACTCACCGAGCACAAATCCTCATCCCCCTCCTCCTGAATCACCGAGATTACCCGCAACCGTCCCTAACCACCTCCAACGAAAACCGCCAACTACCTCGAGTTATACCTCGAATACTAATAAATATTTTCAGCGTGAGAACAAATCAAAAATAATGTCTAAGGTTTGATATAATTTTTTTATCGACATATTTTACCAAAAAGATTATGAGAAGATTGTAAAGTTATAGAAATTTTATTAGCGCACTGACAGCTACCGAATTTGGGATTGCGCGAAAAACGAATTGAAATAATTTATTGTAAACATGAACGAGGAACCACGGAGCGCTTATCCTGGAAGTCGAGTTTCACCGCGTAGCGGACCCGAAGCGCGGGATCCGGGAGGTTGAGAACCCGGTACTCGAAATACGTAGCGGACCCGAAGCGCGGGATCCGGGAGGTTGAGAACCCGGTACTCGAAATTTGCGGAGCGCGACTCTCATCCGTCCGCTCTACTGCGCGGTTGTTTCCAGACTGAGGAATTCGGCTAGCTAATTTTGAATTGGTGACGTCACTTTCTGAACATCCGACATCCAAACTTTGGTTTCGACCTTTAATACTATGTATGATGATGTATGATGTACGATGTATGATGTATGATGTATGATGATATGATATGACGTATAATGATTTCAGTTCTCACATTCCAGACAAGAAATACGCACTTTATCTTTCCTGCCAATTGCCGACTAAAGCGGCTTGGCCCTTCGATCGTCAGGCGTGGACCAAAGATTCATTCTTCAGTTAACGAGTCAGCTAACGAGTCGAAATGTTCTTTGCTCTGAAAATCACGAAAGAAATTCAACTTAACCACCTTGGACTTCTGACGGAAATTTCAGCGATTTAAAAAAATGCTGGAATCAATTCTTTGATGCACTGTTCCGACGTAATTTTGCGAGAGAAATCGATTGGGCGCAGTCCCAATGCGCTGCGATTAACGCATCGAAAGCTACAGCCAAAAAACGAGAACCTGTGTTTTCGACATTTTTCAGCAGGGCTCATTTATATCCCACCATAGACAATGTCTATGATTCTCACAGTTTCGTCTCCGACGACTCCACGAACTGTAGCCTGCTATGGCCTGCTAATATTTCTTCTCCGTGAACCGGACGCTACCACTTCCACAACCGTATCTCCCATTTTGTGGTGCCATCTAACACAATATAGGTTCTTGGAATTAACTATCCGAGTGCATCGTCGGTAAGAGCATAACAGTAACCGATTTTAGAGTACTCCACCGTGCTTAGCATCATCGAGGCAGTGGATGTTTATAATTTGTTCAAATTCGACCAGTTCAAATCATGATCTTCAGAAAGGTGTTTCGTATCATCCCTTGCTTTTCTGTTGTTAAATACTTGCAGGGATACGGATCAGTTACCGACAAGTGATTACCGACCTATCGTGTCAGAGGACTGTACGTTATCAGTGTTACGAAAAAGTGAGCGTGAACTCTCCTAGACTACTCTGTCATCATGCATCGTGATTTCGAATCCAGCCGATAGTGTCCGGTCTTATCACATCAATTATTACCAGCTCAATTCGAGATTAAAGTATTGCGTGACAGGCAGGCGGTTTGGGCCCTCACGTAACGTTAAGGAATCGCTTGAAATTATTCATTAAAAATGCCTTTGGATATTCCCGGGTTTGCGTATGCCGCTACTGTTGCTGCGGGTGGCATACTGGGTTATGTTAAATCTAGTGAGTATGTTTTAACTTCCTTATTCGGAAATTCCTATGCGGTCAGACTTATTTTTTGCACTCTCACGTTAGTTTGTTTTCGGCCTCTTGATATCAATTGATACATCTTTTGAGCATGGCAAATCTAATAATGAATCATGGGTTACAATCATCAAATATTACAATAATTTTGTTTTGATCTTGTTCGTACATCGTCATTTCTCAATTGTTTAGTAGAGTATGTGCAATCATTTCTTGTGTCATCGATTTTCGTACACTTTCGTTGACCCGATATGTATCTACAGCTTGATCACATTCACGATTCGTTACCCATGATATCTGTCTTATCTTCATTGTTTCAAACTTGGCAGCTTTCATAAGGCACCTTATCTATAACGTCTGACTCCATCGTAGGACATCGAGGATTTAAAGTATCTCGTTATTTGTTCATTTCAAATTTTAATTTTCATTTTAACTCACATCGATTGCAGCTAATTGGTTTCTACGAAATTCAGATCGATATAATTCTTAAAATTTATTTCCACAGATTCAATACCGTCATTGGGTGCTGGACTTTTGTTTGGTTCACTGTTGGGTTTCGGAGCATACCAAACTACACAGGATCCAAACAATTATGGGATGTTGTTGGGTACAAGCGCAGCTCTCGGCGGCATAATGGGCTACCGATTCTATAATTCTGGAAAAGTTATGCCTGCTGGTGTGATTACCGTCATAAGGTAATAGGTGCATTCATATTTGGTAGGAATGTTAAGGTTTATTACATATCAGATTATGTTGATATTGGATTTTACCATCAATTTAATGAAATTCTTCTAGCACTGCAATGGTGGTCAGGCTTTTGGTACGGCATTTTTCACCGTCATTAACAGGAACAAAGCACCAATGAATATTTTGACTTGTATAATTTAATCCATATTAATTTGCACAAGTAATTCAAAGGTGCAGCCGCATTACTGTGCAACTTTACACTCTGGGTATATGGTGATTGTTGTGTATGATTTTGTACTCGATAGTTTTATACGTAGATTGCACTCAACATTAATCACAGTGATACGTAGTGTGATCTCGTTGTAATTTTATCAAAAGAATAAATAAAATTTCTCGATTATTATTCATTGTATTTTAATCTCATTTTATTATGCACTCCCTGTAGTACTTTGAGATGAACTCCTAGATTAAACTATATGACGCTGACTTTATTGAAAGCTACCCAATCCATTCATCAAATAATCTGAACACTTTTCAGATGAATCAGGTCAACCTACATCATGAGTAACAAACGAATTCCTCTATTTAAGGAAACGATAACAATTTGCTATACAAATATATGCTTAACTCTTCTGTTATTGATACTTTAATGTGACTGGGATGTCTCTTCACCCTTCGCTGAAAAATAAATTGAATTAGACATCTTCGCATTCCGTTTGAATGAAATTTTCCGTATTGCATGAAATCTTTCGTAGAAAGAAATGATAAAAAATTTTAAATGATCTAAATAAATTTTCCCTTATAATTTTATTCACTTTATTCCGAGTACAATTTTCAGTGATTTACGGGATACTTATCACACTCATCATTTTCCATCACCATCAGGTGAAAGTAGATATACGTCTTACATTTTACGATGCACGATGAACATTCAACTACCGAATTTCTATCAAGGTACGAGCCGATTCACCAATTACGATTAATCAATCGGTTATAACGCAAAGTCACCGCGTAATGTTTTGACGCGATGTGCCGAAATCTCCAAGTATCAAACTTTCTAATTTATTCTGCAGCAAGTAACGACTTACGTATTAAAATTGTCAAATACTGTAAGTCATGTAAGGGTTACATTTCGAAACGTTATGTAAAACTAAATATATTTATATATTTATAGCTTATTTTTAATCGTATATAAATTATTTCTAAGGTGCTCTGTTAGAGACTCGTGAAAACATTTGTAGGTAACTGAATCCACCGGCAGGGCAACATAATTGCTATTGTCTGCTAACATACATATCCCGTATAGATAATCTAATAGTAACTTAAAATAAAATTAACGCATAGCGTACTTAATGAATAAAACAGACATGGTTGTCATATGTACAAATTGATAATCGTCAATGAGTAACGACGGAGACCACAATACTAAGAATATATTAATTGGAATGGAATATTTCAACCCAATTATTTGTGACTCATCAATAGAGAATTAGGCTTATTGTTTTTAAGGCGGTGAAGACATGTGTAACGTTATATATGTATAACTAATTGAACTTAATAATTCGGCGTTAACGGTTCTGCCGCAATAACATCAATATTTACACCCAACTGAAACGCTCAATTTTGAGCATTAGTCTACTTCCAGCTTCCGGAATGAGCCAGATATACCACCCAACCCATCACTCGTAGTTGACGTGCAGTTATCTTTCGAAGAGAGCTCAATGTACATGTCATCCAGGGCTTTGAGCTCGTCCCGTTTTGCGTGCAGCGTTGTTTTGAAAGTTGCTGAATACCGAGAATAAGACACGTTACTGTTGCAAACTGTTACGTTACGCAGAAGGTATATACCTCAGCTTCCGTGTGAAAGTTACAAAGAGACTGTTGCACGAACAAGACGGATAAATAAATGCTTGTATAAAGATGAATACTATTACTCACCAATCATTTCCGCCATCGGAATTTCACCTCCGTATTCTTTTGGCAGGATCTTTGGATCGACTGCTAGTTTCAGCTCATCCAGATTTTTGTGCACCTACAAGAGACGGAATAAGAGAAAGGTTAATTAAATCCAGCGCCATCCTGGTCAACTACCATTTCCCCCTTCGTTACAAATTTCTCCAACGATTGTTCGCAGTCTCACTTACCAGAACGCGTCCTTTAAGCTTGTCGTTGAGAAGCGAGACTGCAAATTCAATGATCTTTGTGGCATAGCTGGGAATGTTAATGAAATGAGTTTCCTTGTGCCGCATTGGTGTGCTGTTTTGAATGCACCTCAGCATATTCCTTATATCCGTTAACGACCACGCACTAAGATGGCCCATTGTCAGTCCAGACTCGTCGTTCACATGGCTATACCCGTGAACCTGATTTTCCTCTTCATCCATCAAAGTTTCGACCACTAAACTGTGCGCCCGAGCCATTTGAGCCGATGTGAACTTGTATGGATCGAATCGTCCTGAAGCCAATATTAAATGCATCGTTATAATTTCCCCAATATCAAGTTAAACAGCACCTAGAATACTATTCGATTAGGTGTAGTGTATTATGAACAAGACGATAACACGCCGGTTTCATATATCGTATGCTGTCGAGGTGAGGGTAAGAAATGAATTTTTGGGCATTCAAAAGCTTCTTACCGGCACAAGATAAGATAACTTGGCGACCAAGACGATCCCTCTGAGGAAGAGGAACCAGATAACCGCTGTCTATGATGGCTTCCATAGCAGGGTCCTTGATGTCCAAATTTTGAAACCAGTTCGGGTACAGTTGTCTGATGGTTAGGTATCGTTCGAGCATGTCCTGGGCCAGAGGAACGCTGAATTTTTTTGTTCTAAGAAATCTGAGCAGAAAGACTGCGTCTGTTCGGCAGTTTTTGATTTTAGGATGCTTGAGTATCCAGTGCCTAAGCTGCGAGAGGGCATGTTCACGGGTTTTCTCATCTTCTCTGAGTTCTACCCTTGCGGCCGTCTGGGTTTCTGGACTTAATCCGCACTCATAACCCTCTACTTGGTGTTGACCTCCCATACCCATTACCTGAAACAAAATGTCAAGTTACAATTTTTATGCAGCCAGTGATCAACGGTAGAACGGTTTTCGTAAGAGGAAAGTGGAAATAGGTTGCTTTCACTCGGCAAATATAACATAATCATTCTTGCTTGATTAATGTAAAATTTCTCCACCGGGAGTCGTGAAAATGTAACGATAAGTACAAGGGTAAAATGCATAAGTACGTTCCACGTAACAAATCGTATAAACTTGAATCGATGGCGAGCATATTGTTCACGAACTATGACCACGTTCAAGCAAACTTTCGATTCCTATATTATACATATACATTACATAGTACTTTACGCAACAAAAAAATTATTACGTTAATAGTTGGCGATTTTTCATATAAGGAGGCCTTGAGAGGGAGTACCGTCGCGGACTTGTTCCGAATTCTCAAAGCGAACGAAAACAAAACTTGTAACGAATTTCGTATGGAAACTTGGTGCCTGCTATTTCATAATCATCTCCTAACACATTACAAAAGCATATTCGTGACTGCGTTAACCAATAAGCGATCTAAAGAAAATGAAAGTGAACACACGTATAATGAGTCCGACGCTCATTGATGTGTGCGGCAATCAACTTTCTATTTGAATATTCTACCTGACACTAAATTATCCCGGAAATCATATAAATCGTTAAATGCATATCAGTCTAACAGGACTGGCATCAATTAAATTTATGGTTAAATACTTTATCGTTAATATTTCATTTTATAGATCAACGGCCTGTTATCCAATCAAACGTACGATCAAATGAATAGAATGAATTCAAGTACCAAATTTACCAGCAAATCTTCAGGAACTCAAAATATGTGTCTAATTGTACAGCTGAAAAGAAAAATAATTAAAACATTACGAAGTAAGCTGAGGTGACCAAATTGTAGAAAAAATGTCAACTGAACCAAAACGAGAAAATCCAAGTACATGAAACTGCCATGTTACCGTTGAACTCTTCAAATGATTTCTAATATTTGAAGAAAAAGAAGATTATTATTACTCACTGCCGACTGGGAGAGGGCGCTTCGTAAGGAAGGAATTATTATAAACCGATTTTCAATTCACAAAGTGTTTTCGTTTCCACTGCAGGTCGGGGTTAACAAATGTTTGAAACGCAAAATTAATTCGAAGGTTTAAACGCACAACCGTCACAGGTCTTGTTCACCGATCGCACTGACTAACTCCAAGAGAAGGACACTCGACGGAGCTAGACCGAAACGGACTGAGGTGTTGATCGTCGTATGCCCAAAACCGAAATAGTCCGGTCACTACGATTTCCCTCCAATTTAACTCCACGGGCAGCAACGTAGCCGCGTCTGGATTCGGTTGTCCCTCACCTAAATTTCGGTATTTCACTTTAGTTTCCCCCCAAACACCTGGAAAACTTATTAGTTCACGCCCACGGCTATACTAGGGGAATCTTCGTACGATTACATCCTAAATCTAATTACTCGGAACGCTATACGAATTTTGAAAGTTACCTAGCCGCTTCTGCAGCAACGAGCCTACAGTACATGTATCGCCTGCAGGATCCGTATTCAACTTTGCTCAAGCAGCAGATCCCTGGACGAAGATTCACTTTCTTCTCCTAGCCTTCGTCTATTTTACTTTCACTCGAACCGCGGGGGTGACCCTCAACCGCACCAACGAATAACAAGGCCATTTTTTCTCCCCGTCATAGAGAAACACGTTGAAAACGGTGAAATTGCCGGTCTTCAAATTTTATTCAATGAGTAAAATTAACTTTCCGGACAAACTCTGATTCGACTCATACGACGTTTGAAGTGAAAATTATTGCGTAGAACGTGGCTTGTAATTCCGACAGAAACAGGTCAAAGTTCCTCAAATGAGCCGACGCATGTCATTGTGTATTGTAGTTATTGCAACACAATTCTAGCTTCGTATTGATGGTTGGTACTGCTATTATGGTGTGACTTATGAGCACTGTGATGTCGTAATCGTGACATTCAAAAATTAACTCTCTTAAATTATAATTCCGTCTCAGCTCGATCTGACGGATTGCGAAATGATTTTAACAAATCATCAATACTGCATACACTTTTTATAGACGTTCTCTCGCAACGAAAACGAGCATTGCTGTGTGAACGTAGGCACAGGTCTTACTCTAAAGAGCAGACTGCATGAATTTGAATAGCTGTGCTCATTTTTCTCCGTCGATCTGCTAATGAAATACAGTCAAGATTGACATAACTCTGTACAAACAAATTTTGATTAACATTTCCTGAACGTGACTCGTGCGGGTGCTATGAATAAGGCACAGACACATTCACATGGGATTGGAGACAATTTTATTCGAAGAACATCAAAGAGCCGAAGGCATATCGTTTCGATAACAAACCAATATTTTTTCAAGGAAAATTTTTAACGACCTGTTGTTTCATTGAATTTTGTCGATTTCGAAATACGAAAATTAAGATGGTTATTTCCTTGAGATACCCAAGTGATTGTAAGTCCCGACTATAAATATGACTAATTGCTAATTTATCACTAACCGATTTTAAAGTAATTCCGGGATAGATTCGGCACTGTGTTTCTACCCTGCTGCCTCGATCTTAAATTACACAAATGCCGTGATTCGTTTTGATAACAACCAATTGAATATTATTGTCTTCACATTAAACATGGACGAAGAAATAAAACAATATCACGGATGCGCACGTACTACATCTATTCGTCGAATATAAATTAGGAAAAATTCACCATTTTCATTTAAGATATAGATAAAAAAAAAAAGAAAATACTGATAGCTCGTATACTTGAAAAACACACCTCTCGAAGTTGGACTGTTCCACGGTAGTTTGTGCGTCAAATGTAACAACAACAGCGTAGATTTTTCCTGAATATTTTTCGCAGCTCATGCAACCAATTTGCAAGTAAGGTAACAAACGCAATTTAAAACATCAATATAGTATTGAAACAACACTTTTTCCATCCATGGACCTACCCACTGGTTGATTGTTTGGTTAATTTATTGTAGAGAGTCAACAAGATTTACCATTCATATAGTCATAGATACTTTTTTCTACATAAATAGTTTATTATTCAATTCCGTGGGACATGCATGCGAATTGAAAAAAAAAAAAAAACTACGATTACCTGGGAAATACCCTGCAGCTGATGTGTACTCGAAGTGCGTACACTCGTGTACTTAAAAATTAGCGGTCCTTAGGTTTGCTAATGGCGTTATACCCTAGCATTCATAAGGATTTCCTCGTAAATTGAACGCTTGCTCTTGAAGTAAATATGCATAATTCAACAGGCATGCGAATTGTTATGCTAAAATATTGGCTGCTAGCGTTAATGTGGCAATGAGGCGTTGGCCGCGTAGAGTCTGTTCGGAATTTTAATAAGTAATCTTCAAAGTAATAAACCAAAGCTCGCATCCGTCAAAACCCAAGAAAAACGATGACTGGAGCTGACATCGACACACGACTGTTTTCAGGTGGCTGCTTAAAAATATGCGATAATAAAGTCGCAAGATAGAAGTACAGACTCCGATTTTGCCAAGCAATTTCATGCGGTACGTTTCTTCGTTGATTAAATATTATGAGCTTGTCAAAAGTTCCTTGAAAGAAAACTGGTTATGAGGGTAGGCACAAAAGATGTTGAAACGTACACGACGATATTTGAGTGCACGAGAGAACAATTGGTCGACGCGGACGTATCGATGAAAGGGTTACTTAGACAAGTATATGAAAGTTGAGAAGCTTTCGTTGATGAGGGCTTGAGTAAATAATGCTTTTTCCTCCTTGTACTTTACCAATTCTAATTGATATGCGGATTATCAAGGTGTTTTATTTCAAAACATCAATCCATTTGATAATGAGTCACGCGTACTGCGCCTCCACAAATGCATTTTAACCCTACTGAAAATAATCATGTGTTAAATTATAAAACGTTATGATTGAAATTCACGTATAATTTATTGCATGACTTGTTTTGTAAAAAATCACATTATAAATTACAACAGCACGAATCATCCGATATATTAGATCAAAAATCGTATAAGGATTACACAGCTTACTATATCATTTTTATACCGGATATACCCAATTTACCACTAGTTGATAGCTGCGTTATCGTTTGAAAATTGTGGCACATCAACTTCGGATCTAGCCAATGGATCTAACAATTCTAAACAAGATAGGTAATAGCAGAAATGGAAACGAGGCCAGTCTCATTGAGCTGGTCATTCTAGTGCTCACATTATTACATACGCGTATGTTCCTTGACTGGGCAAAACCAGGGCAAAGATTATGAAATTCTTGTTCTAACTCTCAGGAGAGGTTCAATAAACTCAACTATGTAGAATTACAAAACTGTTTACTTTTGATAATTTATACCTGTATTTATCTACAGCGTGCGAACGCATACCTGCCATGAACCATCCGTATCATTGTACACACGTACTCATTTTCAGTTGAAGGTATTCGACACAAGGACGTTTAACTTAGCGATTCCTGTCCGTGAAGATGGTGTTTACTTTTCAATCGACACGATGCGCTTTGCTAAATTAAACATTTCAAATTTACTGCTTACTAACGTAAGACAAACGGAGAATGACTATTGAGAATTGACGGTACGGCGTTGTAAAATGATCTCATGCTCACTGAAGAAATTTGAATAATTCAAAAGAATTGCTCAGTTTTTTTTTGTCTCGTCTTTGTTGAACATTTAATATAATTCCGCTGAATAATCAAAAAGCTATGAAGCCATCAAAATTATGTCCGAAAGCAAAAGCAGCAATAAATTGTGTTTACTCTGTGCTTTGTTAAAATTTTTCATTATTTAGCCGTGATGAATTTTGCTCACGGCATGCATATCAGTAAATATCTGAACCATCAATGATATCCAAATGCAAGTTTGATTAAATCAAATTTTTCTCCGAATCCGCAAACAACGATATGCATTTTCTGGCCACCGTATGGGAGTGATGTTGACCACTGGCAGGCACAATGATTAATGTTCATGTTTTCGGATGTTCTCGAACGATCAAATGCAGCTGAATTTTCAAATTGTATCGACCGCAAGAAGGTATCACTAATGCTTGTTATACATGTGAACCCTCACGTCTTTAATGGGTGTTAATAGCTTAAAAATGACAGCTGTCCGTGTTCAACCTGTTCTTCCATACTCGTCACATAATGCCCTAATGCCTCATTTCCCATGCAGGTTTTGTGATGGTTTAAATCATACAAGTTTTCGTTGGAGCAAAATTTATCATCAGCTCTGATCTATGGTGGAATCATTGAGAAATTGCTCGCGAACGTGATACAGCGATGAAAGATTTCTTGCCCGCTTAACTCATGTTACGGACGGTACGTATAAATTCCGGCGACCTACTTCTGAATTTACGAGCATTGCAACATTATTAGTTCCAAAAATTGCAAAATGTCACCGAGTAGTTCTTGCGCATGCATTCGTGTAAAATGACATTGTTAATTACCATCTACGCCTGTGGTCGTATTTGGGCAACGTAGGCTTTTGGTTTCTGAATACCTATAACACGGCGTCGCTGTTAAGGTACCTAATTGGTTTGATAATTAAGCAGAACAGAAGTCAAAGTGAAAGGTCGTTAGTTGCTGGCACGAGTGTAAATAAATGCCACTGAAAGTACAGTTTCCTATTATTTACCGGTATCACCGTTTTCGGTACGGCGACTTACGCAAAGATTTGAAACAAGAGAGGGTTGATTCACAATTTATACAACGATATTCCATCGGGTGTCGAAGCGTGCGTACGCATATTCGGTTCAAAATGCATATCGAAAGCAGCGGGATTTAAATTCGAATAATTTAAAAGGCATTGAAGCATTGTGGTAAAGCACCGGGATTATCATAAAGAGAAAAGCGAATGGTTGGGAGGATAAGAGACGTGTGTGCGGGCAGAAAGTAATGGCAGGTATAGACTCACCGAAAGGTTCAGTTTGCCAAAACACTTGGTCCAATCACGAGGGTTGTACTAGTTGCGGTGCAGTGGTATTCCTCGAAATCTTCACCGCATGACTGGTATACCCCTGTTCGAACATACAACAATTAGTTGACAGTATTGTCGAGGCCGATGTAATTCTCTCCAGAGCGTACGCGCATGCGTTGCAGACGACTCACCTTTCTCCCTGGAGAGTATTCAACGTCGAGACCGATGCCTCGGAGTTCCTCTCAGCTCTGAGAACACCGGTATCCTCTCGGGCGATCATATTCCGTTCTAACCAGAGATACACGGTAAAAAGTTTTCCTCCACGAAGTGAAAGGAGAACGATGATGGGATCAGCGGTGGTCAAGACTAGGGCCAAGTCCAAAAGCCCTTTGCCGATCTTGGAACGAACGTATCCATAGGATAGAAGCGTATACATGATGTCAAAGAACTCTATGTTCCCAGGCTAGATTTTGTTCGTAGAGGCACGTCTCTCTCTCAGCTCAGGTTTCGTAACTATTTCGTAACACTAGACACCGATTGGGTCACTGCAGCTTCGTATCCTTATTCGAACTGTTGGATTAACACTTGACTACTGCTGGTCGGTCAAAGTCCCATACATTTATCTTACAGTCAGATCAATCAGTCGTTTCTTAAATGACCTTTTCGCAATGATGTATTTCTACCTCACGATTCTTTGGCTTTGGTAAATTTTGCTTGCTTCGATACCAATCATCCTACTGCAATTAAGCTCTCTGTTGATCAGGTCTTTCGGCATTCTAAAATTATACAGGACGATAAAAAAAGTAAAATTTCATTTAGCAATCACTTATTATACAGTCGGTCATGAATGCTGCGTCCACTCTAGCGGACGCGACAACTGCAAGCACCGCAGGTTTCAGTAGATGGAAGGTGGTACTGGCACCACGACTTTCACCAGTATTTGAGCTGGTTTGTGGTTGCACCATCGGCTGGGATTTCAACTTGTAGCTTCGGGCTGGACTGCAGGAGGATTTCGTCCGTTTTAGGGTGTTCAATATGCTTTTCAAAATAGCGTATACCCGTATACGACATATGAAGGAGTCTTGTGAAGCGGAATAATGTTCAATAAGAAATATCATGCGAAGCATATTGTATGCAGCTGTTAGCCTAGAGGCATACAAGTAAGTGAACTACAAAGTTTAATTTCCTCAAGTATAAATTGTAAAATTGTGTTTCTCGTAGTTTGCACAATAGCTGAAACGGTCGGTGACTCAAGCTGTAATTTGCTTCTTCGATTTAAGGCCGATTTCAAACTGCTGTGAGCACGTTGTTCATCAGCACATGCTCAGCGCTCGCTTTCACCATGTCGACTGTAAGAACTCTGGTATTATTTTCAACGCTCGCCTTTAAACGATCGTGGTTATATAATTGATATTAATACCTACCTAATAAACGCAGTGTTGCTAACCGCAGGAGAAATGATATCATTCGAAAAGCGGAAATATAAGATTGACATATCTTCCGGAACTAGTAGGACATTTGAGTGTCGCTACCTACAGTTACTTTCTATACGTGATAAATGCCGTTTAACTAGTTACGCAATCCCTGACTAATGAATATAACGGTTGATCACGGGATTGAAGTAAGTATTCCGTAACCGATTATTCAAATCGAACCATCTGTGATCAGTACCTTAGGTTTCAAGGCGAAGTACGAACTGATATAATTATTGGATTGATAAATTCGCTTATCGCAGGTGCCTCTAAATCGCACTTCTGGAAGCCGCTGTCTAAAAATAAGATATGAATTACATTTTCGTCAAGTGAAAGGCTTGTGCTGCATGTATAATGCGTAGTTAAAATATTAATGTAACCGTTAGTGGTATGGAAATAGTATAAAGCGATGGTATGTTATGAGGATAAGGAAGGTATAGAGGTAATTTAACTCGAAAAACGCCAAAGTAGCCGGTGGCAATAAATTCCGATAGCAACGAGACTGTCATTAACAAAATTAATCTGGAAAATTATTGATGGAGCTATGTCCCGTATCAATTTTCCGATTCCTTTTTACTGCGTTTTCTTCATATGCAGCCCGACAGAACATGTCTGACATAGAATTATTGCATAATTTCGAAGGATTCGAAAACTTCACTCACTGCGACCGTTAAACAGACCGATCTGTGTGTTACTGTGTGGCATAAAGGCTATATTTAGACTTGTGCACTCCGACGACCACTTTCTCCGATGACCCTAAAAACCGAGAACGGATCTGAAAGAAAGTGCATCGCCCTGCACCAACGGTGAGGGTCTCCGAGCACGTACAATGAATACCACGGTGCACAGCAGTTTGTATATGTATACGTTGGGATATCCGTCTTGCTCGTGAGATTTCACAATTTTACATGTATACAGGTAGAATATAATAGTTACAGTTCCGAGGAATTTCATTTTGTTTGCACTGGCTGGCAGATTTATTGATATAGCCTACCGTGGACCCTAGTACGGATAATTTAACATCTGTTTGCAAAATAGACGAGGGTAAACTGGTGGCATTGACGTCTGGCGTTGCAGGAAACCTGCACGTTCAAAATATTAATCGTTCATTTAGTTACGTCGCAGTGTCATTTCAGTGAGCTGAGTGACCACCAAACTAACATTCCTACACACGCGAACGAAACCGCGTCGTAATCTTCGGTGTTCCATGACCGTGAATTAGCCACGATTTATAATATCACTTTTGAACTCGATGTGTATAACGATACCTTTAATGGCAAAAATTGTTTCACACACCGACAGAATTTTTATTAATCAATCCATAATTGCGGTTTCGAAAAAATATTGTGTAAGGTATTGAAAAATACGTGACATAACTACGATCAAAACGAATCACTTGTTCGATTTATCTACCATATAATCAAAATTCCGTTTGAGTCAAACGAACGTGGAAAACTGTTTACAGAAATTGAGTATACCTTATTCCTATAGCCGTCTACAGTAATACGTTGCTATCACTGATCGATCATACGATACTTTTGACAAAGAATTTGACTTTCCCTCTCGAATATTTAATGCTTTTATGAACAACAGAGAAAGAGTTTGTTGAATTTACCAAATGTGGTGGATAAAAAATTTTTGCAATAAAAAAAAAGAAATAAGTATTATTTGATTAGGCAAAAAAAGTTAAAACAATAATTCGTATCATCACGTAGAACCACATTCATGTCAATCGACTAGACACTTCTACCGCCAAAATACAATGCTCCAGTTTCTTTTACTTTAAAGAACAATAGTAAAAAAACAACTCTCAATAACAAAATTGCGCTTAAGCTTAACAATCTGGAGCTTTCGAGATAGATTTCTTCAGTTCGAATAAAATCGTGAAATTATTACGTAATTTTTCTCTTATAAAATTAGCGAATTATGGAGATTCGTCACATACGCCGACAGTGCTTCGCAACTTCAGGTAGTAAAATTGCGTCACATAGTGCGATATTCCGTGAAAAAGTTTATTCTGTACTTTTTATGAGCATCTAACTAAATTTATTGTGTCGCGTACCATAAAAGAAAAAACTATGTATACACGGATCGTGTTCATTGCATAAGTGTTCCGAAGGCTTGTGGTCGGTATCAATGCCTTTATTGGTATTCATTAGGATTTTCCACGCGTGTACGTTTGTACTTCCACCAGAGATTTTTCAATATCGTGGCACTATCGATCACTGATTACCGTGTCGACGACCTAATGCATTTCACAAGGTTGTTCTATACGCGCAACGTACTTACAATTAGAATTGATAGGTAATATTAACATTTGCAATCGATTCGAATTAATTGATTAACGGGCATCGTGACATCGGATACAAATGGGATTTTGAATGCGCTACGTGCCACTTCAACCGTCCCATGCAAAATATATCGTATATCAACTGACATAACATATTATGTAATTTGATTTTCTTCGAAGGAATCAATTTCCATTATACGATGTATCGTTAACTGGTAAATAAGTTCTTCCAAAACCAGGTCTGGGCTGAATTACTAATAAGCAATTTGGTCGATCATTCTTAATTCAATAACAATCGATCAAAGATCAGACTTACCATTAGATCTCTGTAAGGTTTAAAATTTCCGGGATCGAATCAGCTGGTTATAGCTATACGATATGGTTGAAAGAATGGATAAATTTTGGGAACTCATACCTCGACAGTCAATCATCTAATTCTATTCGGGTTTCTTCTAGACAAAAATATGTAGAACAAGCTTCATTCTTTAAGATTAAAATCAATGAATAGAAATTATCGTTAACGTCAACCGTTTTTCTCTGTGCCATGTTTTGCGGTCCTCACATGTTTCGGAAACGACTTATAATTGGTTTCCTCGAATTCGCCCATTTTTCCAGCAGTCTATATATAGCTATACTCGTATTATATACATTCGCTTAAGGAATATAAATTTCATTTAAGACTTCAAAACAAATCGTAACCAGCCATACTTGATGTTAGATGATTTAAAAAAATTTATGACGACCCTTTCATTTCCTGGAGCATATTAATTTTATGATGTTTTTATTCGTTATGTAATTATTTTGTATTTCAATTTTCTGTTACCTGTTTAACAGATGAGGTCGGCATTTTGTACGTAAAATTGTACAGAAATTTCAATGAATTCTAGATGATCTGAACAAGTGTTTCGTTCTTGAGATTCAATGAAAATTTATCCAGTGTCCTTTCAAAAAAGACAAAATCGATCAAATAAAAGACGAGTAAAAATTACTCATTCGAGCCTGTTTTAACCGAAAACGAAATTCGGAAAATGAAAAGAATCTTTTTACGCGAAAAATGGCATGAATACGAAAGTATTAAAAAGCGTCCACGAATATTAAAGAAGTGAAATGAAAATCGATAATTTTAGTATTACGTTAATCTATTTCCGTACTTGTCCTCATACTTACGTAGGCATATTCAGTTTTCGCCTTTACCGGTTCAGCAGATTACAAAATATGATCCGCAGTCGATTACAAAGCGACGAAATATTCTGTTCATCGGTAATGAGATACAACATCAGAGTCACGGTAATAGGATTACTCTGATACTGTGGTACCGATGCTAACGGTATTACGGCGCATGTGAATTTGATTATTCAAGTTTAGAAAAATATGTATAAAGAATAACCGGTGAATTTGATATGCCTTTAATATATTCTTTATCGCTCAATAATCAATAACAGTATACAACGAAAGATATTTATATTATCTTGTTACCGTACAGGATAGTCTGAAAAATTATCATAAACATTTTACAACCACAAAGTCCTCAGACCATCCTGTTACCTGCAACGGATTCCTGAAATACAATCGGTATATATAACACCTAATGTAGACGGTATATAACTACAAATTATGATATAATATATTCAAGTATGTACATTGCGAACTGTACTAGACGATTAATTAAATTGTACAATCCTTAATTGTTTATAATATTTGATGTCTGGAAGGGGCATTTAGTGGTTCGAAATCTCCGGGTTATCGAAACAATGAAAAAACGTGACCAAAACAGTTAGGTCAGATAATGACAAATACCAAGTACGACTTGTGGCAGGGAATATTCAAAAACGTTCACTCCAAAGTCCGGTAGATTTGGCGAAAAACCTGTAATAAGTTTTGAGGAAGTAGAGAAATTTGAACTTATAAACATTATACTCAACTCTTTCTCGGTTTAGGATCCCAGTTTGGTGTTATTATATTTATGTATGCATTCAACGACCTTGGCCATTTGATCTCGATTTGACGAGAAAGGTGTGGATGCAGTCTCACGTTATAATAACAATGTCTAACTAACTACAACGTCCCTTCCATAGTTAGAGATTCTTATCACCCCATGAAATTTGTATGGCAAATATATATAAACATTACTCTAACGCTATATTACACTGTTCATATATGTTATGCAAATTGCTTTACATTGTAATGTATAAATTATTATTAAACATTTTTTTACTTCTATGATGAGCTTCTCAAGATACTTATGGTATAAGCATCTTTATGACATACGATTCTTATCATACAATTAATGATTTTATACAAATCTGTAATACAATAGTTATTCATCGCGATAACCATTTATATATATTGAGAAAAAGTTAAATGAATCTTTTCCTCCGACAAGATTGTGATTTTCCCGATCAATAGTATGAAAAAAAATTGGCCCACACCGTCTGCGCGATTTAGTTTTTTTTTTTTTTTTTTTTTTTTATTTTTAAGATTAATTACATAAGTTTTCTTCATTAATTTTGTCTTTTTTTTCAAATACAGAAAAAAGAAATCCTAATTTCACCATATTACTCGTATGTAGATAAACAAATTATTTAAGAAAATAAAAGCGTGCGATTGCCAAGAAAAGTCTGTCAATTAATCTTATCACGAGAGCGAAAACTCGTCTACGACGCTATTCATCAGCGAAGCTGCAATAATTGCAGAGCAAAGCAGGGGCGGGCAATAAATGACGGCGAAGAATTCGGTATACCCTTATATGATCAGATCTACTCACTTGCAGTGTATAAATAGAAGCTTCTGCAGAGTGGCGTCTCGCAAATCTGATTCTCTAAATTCGTCAGACAATTTTGTAGAGTGATGTAAGATCATCTCAGTATGACATTGTCAAATGTGAGGTCTCTGCTGTCCCGTTGACTGCCAGATTTTTTGAAAGGATTCCAAGGGAGCCTCCTAGCGACGTGAGCAGTCGTTACTGATCCTGCAGGACTCGGTTGTCCTGAAGAAACACCCGACGAACTGCTGGCGGAGACGCTACCTTTGTCGTGACGGTTCGATTTCACTGGTTTCTGTGAGGAGGGTTATAAAAATGTCTTTAACGCGCTACCGTCGCATCATCGTTATAGTGAGAAGTGTAAGCCAACTTACTTTCAGATAATTTCTATCCATCGGAGTGACAAGTTTCAAACTGATGGAATCCCCACATTGCTTTATCAGACGCACAACTTGATCATGAGAAGCCCATTTGACGTCCTTGTCTCCGATACTAACGATGAAGTCACCTTCTTTCATTCCACCCAACTGGAATCATTATTATTCATTGGACATATTGCTTTCGATTCCTATCGAGTTTACACGGAGACCAAATAATTATCATTTTGCTTCGGTAAATTGACGAAGTCTAAAGTGAGACATACGTCCATCCACTTACGTCGGCCAAGGAGTTGTGATCGACCGCAGCCACGATAACTGGAGCGTCACCGCGAACGCTGAAACCGAATCCTTCGCCCCCAGGACCTCTCTGAAGCTGAACCAATCTTGGCGCCGTCCAGTGTCTCTTTGCGGAAAATATTGCAACAGGACCAAGGGATCTGAATAAATCGTCGACACCGTGCTGACCGAAGTCTGGATGGGTCAGACTCAACTGAAACTTTGTGGATGCTGGAAAAATGTTTAAATTGTAATGACTGAAGAGAGGAATAAAACGAATAGGTAGACGAGCAAAAGTATTTAATTTTTAGAGACTCGAAAAACCTGGCAAAATGCTTTTTGGTGCTGTACAATGTATGAGCATTGTATGTTTATTGTTCATTTTACTTGCAAACAGAAAGAAGGTGTAGAATTGCCTATGAAATTTTGGCTTGAACACCGTTTTTCAACTATCAATAAACATGGAATAAACCAACTTTTGACTGCCATACATCAGACGGACGTGTTTTCAGTGCAATAAGCTCAAATTTTTATTAATGCTTCTTTAAAAAAAGCAAAGATCTTTGTCTGTGAGTACCAATAAATACCTCACTCCTAACGATTCGTGATAAAATCTCCCATACTTATTTACACAGTATGTGCAAAGATGGCGAGCAGGGATTTTTTAGGCAACCTTTCAAAATGAGTGTAAATCATGATTCAGATTAGTCCGTCCGTTTTGCGATAAAAAAAATTATAGATAAAGGTTAAATGCCTATCGGATTGTCCATTATCGTTACCTGCTCACTGTGTGCAAACTGCAGTCTGACTACCTGAGTAATACGAACCACATAATCATGGCAGCATTTATTTCGCTGTGTTACGAAAATTGCGCAATCTTATACTCGTGATGAGTCGGTGACAACTATACCTGATATCATTGCACAAGCTGGTGGGTTACAAACAATGTAAAACGCGGTGCGCAACTTGTTGCACGAGAAAAATGATCTCGTCTAACGCTAGAGCGAATATTAAATTTCAGGACTCACCTAGAATGTGAGGAGGATCGAGGAGTTCCCGGAAATCATCCTCGTCGCCAACCCGATTGTATTCTTCGAAGGTGGCGTCCTGCGCCCTCTTCAAAACCCTCGCCAACGCTTGTTTGCCCTTCAATTCGCGGCACATTCGTTGCAGCCTTTGACTCTCTTCGTGAAGTATTTGAGCCTCTCTCAAATGTGCTCTACCTGCAGGTAAAATCGTGAATTTATATCGTCGTAAAATTCAGATCTATTCAAAATCTGATGTGTGCTGGCGTGTTTCGCCAATTTCTCTCTTTTTTTTTCACGAAAAATCTTACTCAAAAGCTTGCGTTCCTGTTCGTCCTTCGGCACAGTTGTGTCTATCTGAGTTTTACCATCACTTTCCTGAATGTGCTCGAGGACGAGCCTCGTCTCTACACGCATTTCGGAGACTGGTCGCTCCAGAAGCCCAACGGCACAATGCTTGTGAGCCATCGCTAAGTGGTGTTCACGTTTGACAAGAATCAACGATACCCATGACTCGGGGACGTAGTCGCGTACCGGTTCACGCGAAATGAGGGAATGAACATCTGCGTAAACCGCTGCTACCTGAAACCAGAAGCATTTATGAACGTGCAAGCACCGTCACTTTTCACGCACGTAGTACAATATTTACAGAGTATAATCACACTAGCGAGAAACCATTACCTGCGCAGCCTCTTGAGCAAGGTCCAAAGATATATCGATATCCCTGCTATCTCTTGACTGCAATTCCAATTTTTCAAAAAGACATTCCCTCGCTTGAGCCTGGAATAAGAGAAATTCAGATGCTTCAGAGGCGTTCTTTTCGGGCAAAAGCCTGATTGCATGAATCGTGATTTCCCGATGTAACGATATGCGACTTTCGGCATACGCCCGATTCAGAGAGAGAGGAAAGGGACCGAAGAAAAAAGAAAACCAAGTCACACGCACGCGCCGTCGAGCAATGACGTCTAGAGTGGATAATAGGAATATGTTAATTTACAACGAAATCTGCCGTATGACTAGACAGCGTCATTGTGAACAACACGCCCTCTGACATATAAAGTATAATAAGGTATAGACGCCTTGATTTATGCTAATCGACTAATTCCACATGCGCTTGAACGGGTGTCTCATTCTAAAGTGAAATTACGAACAGTCATTGTATTGTAATACATAAATACATACATGCATACATAGGTACCTATATATGTTCTGTACTGAAATGAAATTCGGAGTCAAGGATTCAGTTTTCATTGTTTTTTTCACAAGCACAAACAAATATTACCAGCATCAACTGAACGAGCATCTCCAGCATCTCTGGACCCAAATCCATGCTCGGAGCGTTGGTAAAGTTTTCGTGGATGTACCTAAAGGTACCAGCGGCTCGGAGGAAGGAGTCGACCGCCTGGTCGAGTCCCCGAGCTGTTCGTCTGTCCTGTCTGGCACCCAGCTGCGTATAAAGAGCACCAGCGTTGAAGAGAACCGAAGCTTTTTCGAACGCCACTGTTCGCTGACAGCTAGGAACTCCCGTCAAAGAGTCGAACCATTCGAAATATATTCCCAAGCTTCGATCCGGTGGAAAAAATCTTCTCTCGATGAAGTAAAGCTGGTTATAGTAGCGGAGAAGCAACGCTATTCCTGGCGTGTCGCGAGTCGGCGTCCTCATGGCCTAGAATCGAAGGACATTTTCAGTATGCGGTGATGTAGGTACACTTTTAGTTTCTTTTTTCGGAAGGGAGATCTTTTGTATTGATTATTTTTTGCAACTGTACTATATACGGTTCACGCTGATTGACTGCATTATCGCGTGGGTCGACTGAGTAATGTAATGTTTGAGGTCAGCGAGCAGCACACAACTGTGACGTTTCTCTTGTAATATCGGTAGCATAAAATAAATCAGATGGTTCGTTTTATGCGCTGATCGTTCAAGTTGATGGTACATTATTCGGTAGGTTCGTTTGGAAAAAAATCGTGAATAGCATCAAGGATGGATTTGCAAAATGAAAAATATTTCAATTCAGAATCCCTTGGGCCACGATCAGTAAACCCTGGTGATATACACACAGAGACGACTGAAAATACTGATTGTACTTTATGCCGTCGATAATTCACAGGATTTACCGCGTCCCTCTTCGTTTATAGGCAGCAATCTCAAGTGCTCTTTGGTATACGTGATTTTTCTGGAGAAAGCTTCGACAAGCGACAAGTACGACGGTGTGCCAGTAGTAAATTACATGACCGTTTAAGAAGTGTCGCAATCGATGGAATTTCGTTTGAATTCTTGTGAAATCGTTCTGAAGCCATTCCATTTGATGATTTGGCAACGATTTCAGCAATGAATTCTATATTTTGACAATTTCATACCTGTCTAGTATCCATGAGGTCTGCAATCGCTTCTTCGTAATGGCTGCCATCCTCACTGTAGTGCTCTAAAATAAAATCCTAGAAAAGAAAGGTTGTTTTAGAAATAACGAATCCGTGATTATAAAGAATCGTATTTCTAGATATACATCTTCAGAAGTATTTTTGTCTAGAAAGGTTGCTATTAGTCAAAACGAATGTATTGGATTGGCCTTGTTTCAGAGAAAATTTAATGTCGACCTGGAGAACGAATTGGCTAAGACACCCCTAGTTGCTACTCGATATGTTAAATCGATATTTCGTTACCAACGTCAACTAGTACATACCTAACCACAATTGTAGGAAGACAAACTTGGGCGAATATGGTGCGAATCACGATAGAACTTATACGAAAACGTTCCGAACACAATGAGGGAGAAATTGCAAGCCTTGAGGAAATAACACTGCACCAGGAAGACATTGAAAAAATCGAACACATAGATAGGTGGTGCAGAAACTTGAAAATTCTACTCCTGCAGTACAATCTAATATCCAAAATCGAAAACCTGGGTATGCTAAAGAAATTGGAGTACCTTAATCTGGCGTTGAACAACATCGAAGTAATAGAAAATTTGGAGGGATTAGAAAGTCTTAAAAAGTTAGATTTAACAGTAAACTTTATCGGGGATCTTCGAGGCATCAAGTCACTGAGGTAAAATTGCTTCAAGATCGACGTGACTCTGTAATTAACGCGGATAGTGTTGGTCCAAGTTTTGATTCAGTGATATTTCCCAGAGAGAACGAGCACCTGGAGTCATTGATATTAACGGGAAATCCTTTCACGGATTACGAGGGTTACCGTGAGTATGTCGTAGCGACACTGCCACAGTTGAAGGAACTCGATATGGCCGAGATATCGAGGTCGGAGAGGATTATAGCCCTTCAGAGATACGCCGAGGCTTCCGACGACGTTCTCAGAGGGTACTGGAACTACGCGAAGATCCGTAAGGAGCAAATTCTACGTCATCAGAGAAGCGAATCGGTCAGAATTAGCGAACTCAATGAAGATGGAACGGAAAAGGTAGGTGTGCCTAACGGTAAGTCGTAGTTCGAATATAATGAAAAGGATCCTTTAAAGATCTCGCGACGCGTTAAACATCGCATGACCACTTTATGTAGGGCGGTGAGGATGACGAGGAACGTAGCGAAAAATTTTGGAAGAGCACAAGCTCGCACACTCCTGAGGACCGCATTGCCATTGCAAGAGAGAACAGGAGAAACAGGGAAAAGAGAGAGAGGAAAGATGACGAGGCTAAAAAGCCGAAATACGTTCCGAAATTGTTCAACTCGGACGGACGGCCATTCAACATAAATCAGCCCAAAGTACCATTTCGTTTGGACGATGAAAGTGACCGCGACAAAATCATTCTAGACATAGCTGTTTACAAGTAAGCTAACAGGTATAGTTGATACGTAGGCTTACGAGTCGATGAAAATTTATAAACTTTGTGACGTATGTGACTGCAGGCATTTGGATACTTCCTTTTTGGACGTCGATGTTCAGCCTGGCTACGTCAGAGTGACCATCAAAGGCAAAATATTACAACTGACCCTGTCCAGTGAAGTTTTGACCGAGAAAAGTACAGTTCAAAGATCTCAAACGACAGGGCATTTGGTGGTGACAATGCCGCGTTTAAATCCATTAAAACTAATTGCGAAGCCAGAGGACAAAGCCAAGAAGTCAACGGAAAGCAAACCCATCAAATCAGTAAAGGCCCAGTCCGCCTCAACGAGACGGGAATTTTTAGAGATTGGCCCCGAGAAAGATGACCTCGACTACACGAGAATAGTGGATAACAACAAGAAGCATCAAGAAAAAAACAAGTTGTTGGAAAGGCACAAAGATGTTTGTCGGCCTGAGGAGAAAATACCATCGAACGATTTCGTGGATAATCCTGATGTTCCCCCACTAATGTAACCTTGTTTTTAAACTCGGTGTTGAGAAAACCGTGAAATATTGACACATGCAAACACGCACTTGTAAACAATAAAGTATAGAATTAAATCGCATAGCCTGTAATTTGAGTATTGTACGAGCTGTGACATTCCTTTCCCTGTTTTTCCTTTCTTTTCATTTCCTCTGAAGTTCCTACATCTTTATACAAAAGCTTAACGCTATTTTTGACAGCACTAACCAGGTAATTTGACGACATTAGTAGCTAAAATAGCGGCAAAATGAAGAACGGGAAAGTAAAATATTTCAAGGTAAATACTCACTTTAAACGGCTCTCGAAAGTCAATATCTTTGGTCTCCTTCAGGCCCAACGGTATCATGGGCATTACAGGTTCCTCGCTGTAATAAAATTTATATTAAGATGAAGTTTAATGCTCTGATAGGAATGTGCTTAAGGATAATAACAATCAACCGGGAATTTGTAAATCGTGAATCAGTGCTGTTCACCTGTAGCAATACACCTCGCAATACACTAATTCGTTTCTGACACGTTGCTGGATTGAAGTACGTATTCATACGAAAAGCGAGAATCGAACTGTTGCAAAATATCGAAACGCACGAACAAAATTTTTAACTTTTCATCGAGAAACGTTTGTCGTAATTATGCGAAGATGAATTCAATTTTTTGGTTCAAGAATTACGACATTATACATATATCCTCTCGTCGATATACCAAGTTATTACCTCCGACGAGACCTCGCATCTTTTTTACTCACAAGCAGAACGGTAAATTAAGTCGTGAATACTTGAAGAGATGACAAGATCAGAGAGTAAACGCGGGTACTTATTATCGCAAGCTGCCTTCTAGCTACGGCCAGATACGAAAAAGTTCTCATCATTAGGTTTTCAGCAATTTAATGATACACCCTTCACGAACCGTGAATAAAATTTAGTAGTAAGTACGCCTAAATTGTGGTTACAAGCAACATTCGTATGTGAATATATGATGTACGCTGCACGTACGAACGTGTAGCTCGATTGAAATCTTTATTCCTTCTGTTACAGCGCAGCCGGTGTGCGAGACTCAAGCCGAACATAAATAACTAATAGGATGGTCTCATTTGCTCTTACGAATACGCAATCAATTACAATTTCTTGTCTATTCCCGTTATAAAATAATAATAATTAGCAGCCTACCGCACTGTACACTACATAGACTGTGATACCCGTGACTTCCTCCGTGATGGTTGAAAAGATACAGTTTTCAAAACAGCTCAATCCCTAATGGATCACCAGAAGAACCCGGCCGAGGTAACGGTATCGGCTAGTAATGAAGAAGGCAAGTATTTAAATCTTTTATAAATACGTAGCAAGTACTGCTCGCTCGACAGCCATAGATTATATTATTTAATTGTAACCAAAGTTATCAATTTTACGGTTGTCTGTCGAAAGAACCCGAGCAACTTGAATTCCCCGCGGGAAATGCGTAAAGATCTAGCATAGAACCGCGGAATATGCATAATTTCATTCCTAAGGCATGTAATTAGTTCATTTCATTAAGGTATGCGACATTTATTCCTTCCTTTTCTAACGCATCTCCCGTGCAAAGTTTTTGACGTAAGTGGTCAACCTGCAATCTTATATACCTACTTCAGTCAAGGCAACTAGATCTTCGGATATACGGGGGCAATGCTCGGCGGCGTATTCGCAAGGATGTTAAATGAAGGATCAAGGATCGCGTAGAGATTAAAGCAAATCAATCCCCGCGATCTTGGTAAAATATTCCGATGATGGTATCGTCCATGATTCATGTGGCTAGGTCAGGGAATCTTGCACTCCGGGCGATTAAAACTCATTAATTACAAAGTGTCAACAATGCTCTGTAACACAGCTCGCATCATTTCTCATTTTGTGTTATTTGTATTTTCCTACAGTTCCCCGCCCAGATACACAGGTCAAGATTCATAATAATAACACCGCGAAAAATTGTTATGTAATATTGTATAATTCTCGTAAGACAAGGTGGATGACTAGGCTGTTTATTACTTGTTAGTTATGCATGCAAAAGTTATTTGTTGTTTTGTACAAGAGTCAGTTGCAAATTATACTGCATCAAAACATCCGGTTGACGTGAATCTTTTCCGTAATTCACATGTAACATCAACAATTACATCAAATCCTGCCAATTTTGACACGTACTATAAAACGAAGTTTAAGATGAAGATGAGTTCGAATGGATTTATTGTGTGAATGTTTAGCCAAAATGACACAAAAACTTTACATGATTATTATTTCCTTCCACTTTCTACCACGCATAGTTAGGCGTAGGAGGATTCTTAAACTAACTTATCGCCTCCGTAGTCATCGCGTCATACCGGGATACAATAAAGCGTTCATTCCGAGTTGATTCGCTGAGATGAAAGTCTGACATGTTTTCGTGGCCTGGTTCCTCCGGTCAAAAGGCAGCCAGCCGGCCGTCAATGAAATCTTTGCTTTGAATCATATATTTAAATTTCACCTTTCAGTTGAGCTTGTATAAACAACTGCTCGAAATTTCTTAGAGAGATCTCGGACTCGCTTCAAGGCCTCATTCAAATACTCCTCCATTTAACGTGATTTCATCAATTCTGATACAATTAACTTCACTTTGGTCCAGTCTCATTTATCATGTCATTAACTTCGCTTGAATTTTAAAGTTCACCGAACTGCAGTTATACCCTAAAGATGGAAATTCAAATTCAAATCATAAAGAAATCGCATTAGAAAATTTGGTATCTGTTTTCATTCCGGAAGCAAAACTTGGTGGGGAATGATCAATGATCGTAGTGCAGTCGTACCGCTGAACAATTAACTCGTGTAAAAAACAAACAAGCCTGCATCACGATTACGTCTTGCGATCACTATCACGATGTCCAACATAGCCGAGAGTCTGCATAACATTCCTGTAGTGGGACTAGCGAATGCTTTCTTATACACGCTCCAACGGGCTGTTTAATTGCTCCCCTCATTGACCTCAAAAATTACGGGCAACTCGCGTCCTTGAGACGGCTGAGTTGTTCCGGCGCATTTAAATTCTGGTCTCTTTCAGATTCGTGCGGATTGTCGGATGTTTGTGAAATTTCTGAAACACTCTGTGGTACATTTATTTCAATGCGTTAGTCGGAGCACGTATAATAAATTATCGCAGCTAGCCTCACGTCAGGCTTCCCGTTAGTGAATGAGACGTGGAGAAGGGCACGCACGCATACACGACGGTTAGCTGATAGTGTGAGATGATTGTCGACGTACTTCTGGCACACCTCAGAAAAAGTGGTAGAACCGTTGGATCTCGGCTCCGTAGCTGCATCTCTTGACGCGGATGTTGAAGTCACTCGGCATGTATGTCAAGACGTGTGCGTACTTCGCTCTGCTACGACTTCGCAGAAGCACCAATGACCAGCTGCCGGTCTCAGGGTGTAACCGAAACCCGTCGTTTACAGTATTCCCCGTTTCTCAAAGACGAATTTCCGCTCTGTCTACGGAATTTAGAACTGGATCACACCCGTCAGAATTATCGACCAGCTGGGTCTGACGACTCGTGACGGAAAATACCATGCATCGTCTAATCATAATCCTTATGCGGGAAGAAGCCGTTTCAATGAGAGTCCAACGTCGCGGTGTATCTAATGCCACGTTATGTTATGCCTGTGTGGCAGCTCGGAAATTGGATTACCTATTCCAATTGCATATTGACAGAGAACAGCACCGATTTCTTTTATGACGGTAAGTATTATAAATACGTACGTTACAGGCTACACACCACCAAACTAGTTCTCGCTGGGCAGAGTATATTACAGTCATTGTGCGTGAGCGTACGATGTTGTAGCTGCATAAACGCGAGATTTTAATGGGCGACTATAATTAATTCAGGCATCTTATCGAAACGTGCTAGTATACATGTGAATATATGTATTATGTTAATGTGTTACGGTTATCATTTGTTGACTCGAGACACTTTGGCTGACGCGACCACACGAGCTTCCGAGATAAACTGGACACACTGTCTAGCCTAGCAGTGTCTTCATCGATGCAGTCACCCTCAACTTCACTCCTCGAGACATCTTCGAACCAGTGACGTGGTCAGCTAACGTCTAAACAGACACAGCGCTGTATGGCATCATTGCTGCGTGCAAACACCAACCAAGTGCCGAAATATATCCGCGTAAATCTCTCGCACGCGACAGCTTGGTGCTTCCACAAAGAATTGCAGGATGATTAATCTCAAAAGTCGACGAAACTAGTCCCAGGGAAGTTGGTAATCATAATTATCAGTATATACCGCGTGCTGAACTGCTCTGTCAACCCATTCAACTCTCGGCCTGAGTCCATTACCCGTAAATGACAGCTGTCCGCTCTTGTCCTGAGTATAGTGAACTCTGTACCTACACCGATCATGTTACGGGATTTATTATGGTCCGATTCGTTATTCCGTCATGCAGAAGATGATACTATTCACAATCAGGAAACCGTCCAAGTTTCTGCTCACCGACAGACGATTGAATTCTCGGGATTGTTAATTCCAGCGATGCCACGGTACCTGTACAACATTTTTTTCATCAGATCTGCTGTCGCATGGTTCCGCGGACAAAGTCACAGAGCTGGCGTTAGCTGACATGGCACGATGTCTAATTCTCTCGCCAGCGTACAATATACGTTATAAAGAATTTCCTTCAAGAACTGAGATCCTACTTAGACGCCGTAACACATCGCGTTGTGGGCGGCCAGTGACCCAGGAATCGAAGCATAGCCAACGCGATGCGCTGCCCGGCTGCTCAGCCGGACGGACAGAAGAAGCCAGACGGAAGTTGTGGGGTGGTAAAAGTTTCTGCGCCGAGAGCCACAGTTCATTCCAAGATGCGCGTCGACTTCAAGCATTGCAATGCTTGTAACAATATTTACGATTCAATTCTGCATTTCAGCTGTATTATACTCATTGTACAGCTGGTATCATTCCGGTAGTTGCCGACGAAAACGGTCTCCGGTTGAACAGTCGGCTCAGTTACAAGTATCGGCTGCTCCGGCTCGAAGAGAACTTCAAGCACCACGACAGCTTCCTACTGGTCACTGCCGACTTGTAATGCAATTCTTGCCGCGGTGTGGTATCAGTTTAGAATATCTATGCACTCCACCACCCGCCTCTCGAGTGCTTCCTGGCGTGCGATCCATTCTGGTACAAGATGTATACGTTTCCCCAGAGTCTGCACTGCAACGCCTTGGGCGTCAAGAGGAGCACCCGTTTAACACCTCGCTTTAAGATAAGAGCATCTGTTATCGGTCATCGCGCCATCGCGGATGCGAGTCGGAGTTGCGGTTGGGAACAACCCGCGTAAAAACAATGAAGCCCGCTGGGAGACGCGCTTCGGTAAATCGAAATACTGCCATTCCGAGGTCGTTGGAATCACACGCTCTAATTTTCGATTCCTTCTCAAGGTTTCAGGTTTCAATCGCTTTGAACATACGTCCATAAAGTTATGTGGCATCACTTCCGCAATTACATCAACATTTTTAGTTTGCAGCGAAACTCAAGGCTCCGTCTTTTCACGTGGCAAGAGCCTAGCTGCTTCGAGTTTCGATATGCATTGCGAGCGTTCATACGGAGTTGTGTAGGTGTGATACTGAGTGCCGATTGCAGCCTGCAACGGATAACTATCGTTCGCGGTTCGTGGAACAGCAATCAGTGTTCGAAATTCAAATTGCGAAGATACGCTCGATCAATCGACTATGCCGGATACGGGGGACCCGCAACGTCTTATCGCGGCGTCTCGTGAGAATACTGGACTGTGTATAGAGTATAACCGAACACAGTGAGCTCATGCTGTGTAAGTGAATGCGGATGCGACGGAGTAAAATTACTCGCAGCTTTTATAAGTCGGCATTAAGTGGCGACTGACTCGTCGGAGTCGTTATTCGTACAGAGTTTAAACGTATTTCGGAGGTAGAAGGTATTACGGAACTCACCTGTCGGCATTCTGATAAAGTTCCACCGAGCTGTTCAATTCAGCCAGCTGTTCCTTGAGCAGCTGCAGATTCGAATTCACGAAACTCAATTCCAGGGCGACCGTCTCCTTCAGTTTTCTGTTCGTCGTGGCCCTAAAATTTGATCAAATAACGGGACAGGTTATAAGTTGTGCATTTTATAACATATAAATTCACGTTGGTGTGAGGTCGATGAAGTGAGAACGACTTAAGTGGACTAAAGTATCGTTACGAAAATCTTCCCTCAAAGCTACAGGCTGCGAATATATTCTTACACGGAAATAATCTTAAAAATGGTTCTCTCCTACGTAACTATACGGCAAAAGGCCTGTGTCATTTTTTTTTTTTTTGATACAATCTAAACTACATTTCATAATAACTCATCGTGAAAGAGCTACAATGACTTGGTAGATTCTTGCGTGAAAACGGGATTCCCTGCTTTTATTACCTCTGCAATGGCAGCTACCGTGTACAGAAGGAACATGAATCTCATGAATGCAATCCAATCTGTTGCAGAAAGTATCCATTATGATCACATGGGCACAAAAACAACAATGAATAGGATTCGTTCTCCACCTATAGTATCCAAAAAAGCTTTTACTCAACGTAACTTGTTCCTGCATCATGAGCACTCAGTTAATCGTAAAGATAGTTAAAGTTAATAGGCGTGTACTTAATTAGGTGCACAGTTATCTAAATATCCGGCTTTAGTCAATATAAATTGGTAATTTGCTTTCGTCCGTCTTATCTTTAAATCGTAGAACAAGAAGGATGCATTAATGTACTTAGAATACAGCAAATAAACATGTCACATTTAATCTTGTTCAGATGTCAAACTAGTCGATTAGATGCTAAGTTTCAATAGGTGAAATCGTATGCAGAAAAAAAAAATTCGAAGCGCTTAAGATAGCGCAAAATTTCCGAGTACAGTCATTGAGCAATTGCACGAACGATGCGAGAACAAGTTTTTCAGCACGTTCGCATTGTATCCATCGTCCCAATTTATAGAAAAGCATTATATCATGTTTAATTTCCAGATGATGCGTTGAGGGTAACTTCTCATGAAGGGTGACATTCTGTAACGTTGCTACGGGATTCCTGTTCTGCTATTCGCAGAATGCTGTATAACTCGTCAGTACTGAACCAGGCAGGTACGTGTTCGAAGCGGAAAATTGAAGATATCAAGGCCGTGAATACTGACATGGAACGAATAGAAGCAAGAAATTCCATTTTCACGCAAGAATCGTTCAAGTCATCGCTGCAGCCGGTTTGTTTCTTCGTAGGAATTGGATGTATAATATAAATTGAAAAACAATTATAAGAGCCGATTACTTCTGAATAAAAAAATGTTACAACAAGCGACTGGCTTGCGGGTTACACGACCACCGAATGATCCGTGGTGAAAATTTAGCGGTCGATTGTATCTTACGACGATCGGTCGTTCCTGAATCCAGGTACTCAATAACTCCTGGAACGCGACGACTTGCTTGGGTAGGCGAGATGTGTAAAAGTAATAAACAAAATAAATATAATAAATCTAGGTAAGGGTGGGTAATTTGTTACGGAAGACTTCGGCGTGGCATTAGCCCAAGGTGCGCATGCGCCGGTAATTTATCTAATGTCTCCCTCGGGCGACCGACCTTGATATACAAGAAGAGTCACTGAACTGGTCGCCTGATGCCTGTAGGACCTTCGTTGTCGCCATCGGCTTCGGTGCCTTCGTAAGCAAAATACGTTACACGCGTGTAAACGTGTAGGTAGGTATCACATCCGCCGTAGAGCAACACCTACACCTTGGGGTGCGAATGCTAGATGGTAGGCAGCTAGATAATAGACAAGAGATTGTACAATATCTCGCTTCCTTTCGCGATCAGCGCGAACCCTTCCACCCCGAGATCCGCGAGCATCTTGAAGAGAAATTGGCAAACGCGCAGGAATATCGATGCCAGTGCGTATCTCGGGTGTTCGAAATATTCGCAAACCGTAAGTATATGCGCACGTGGCGACTGGGCGAAAAATGCCCTATCGCTAATTTTTTGTATTGACAAAAAGTTGAGCCATCGCAATTTAATGGGACGGGTAACGCGTGGGTAAGATGCCGGTTTGTTTTTGCTACGGTTCGATCTGGGCGTGGTGCTTTTTGCACGAGGGTTATACGAAGTAGGTCGACGCCCGATGGAGTAATGAGATAGCGTGAAGCTGTTCGAGCCATAAAACCGCCTCCGGAGGCAGGAAGCTTAGCTTGGCTGAGCTCAGCTCACTCAACTAATCGCTGGCTGGTCTCGGTTTCCAGAGAAGAATCACCCGCACTTTGAATAAAACAAATGATTTCGCTTGAAAGGGAGCTCTGACGAAGTTATAAGACCGTCTAATGGAGGCGGGACGATGCTCTACGAAGACTCGGAGGCTCGTTTAAAGGTTACAAACTTGCGGGGTTCACTCTTGAGGCAAAAGGTCACTCGGACGAGCAATCGACGAGGGAATTGATCTTACTTGAAGAGATTCTCAGCGCCTGCCCGTAGCCGGAGTTCCTTGTTGATTTCCTGGTTGAGTTTGCTTCTTCTGTTCTGCAGCTTGCCCCGGCAGGTAGCCACTCTTGGGTCGGAGCCCTGAAACACAATGAAAGCGAAAAAGAAACGATTAGCAATCCATTTAAGACGATGATCCAATGCGTGCAATTCGTGACATGCGAATCACGGCAATTCGACAGTGAGAATAGGTGTTTTACAAAACTTTGCAAGGAGTGCAAAGAAAGTTAATGCCAAAGTTTCGTCTCATTCGCGAACGGTGAATTGTACATTTTAGTCCCGAATCTCCAGTAGCGGCAATTTTACAGTCTTTCGTATTTACAGGAACGTGGTCGTTTGGTGAACTCTAAAAAAATGGATATGCGCGTATTTGTTACACAGGTAGAAAGTGCAGGACTCCATTGGGCATTGGAAAGTCACGTCGATATATATCCGCTGCAAGCCACGTACCTACCAGAGGCCCCATATCTGCTGGGGATTTATGGTCAAACTGGTCTCATGAGAGACGTTAAAAATCGAAGCGCTGTCTGGCGCGCGTACATTTTTATCCGAGGTACACGCAAGCCACTTAGGGCTCCCTATCTAAGCGGTTTACTTTTCTAGACGCCGCACGGCTGCAAAAAAGTAAATCCTTACAACGCTTTATTATACACGGGAACGATTCAGCAATCTTATAACGTAACGTGCAGCCGTCATCTTGTTACAGCGCAAAAGATAGCACCGGATTTTCCAACTTTAACAACGTTCAATCCGCGAGTCTAGATTCCTACAACCTGAACGATGGTTCCGGACTAAATTCATCCCCATAATTCTTCGTACGATTATTCATTCAATTACAGATGCTTTGTTCTCAGAGACGAGTTAAAATTCTCCGTCCCGGCAGGCTAAATTTGGCGAGATCAACTTGGTTTGTTGCTCAAACAAGTGACTGATTGGAAACCCCCTGAGATTTATGCGAGAGCTCGATCCACGTCTGTTCAGCAGATTTAAATATGCCAGAACGGGTAGGTATATGTATGTATATACGGCAGTGGCTCGTGGAAGTGATTTCAACGAGGACGTTTCTCTTCCAGTGCGTACGTTGAAAGCCGTACGTTTCAAAACCGGATTTGGTCTGTAGTAGGTATAATAATACGCCTACTCGAAAGCCTACGCGTTCTTTCGTAAAATCGTTTCGTTTTTCAGGACAAACATGAAAAACATCTCCAGAGTACAATGAGGGTGCAGATTTGTTCCCTATACGTATAAAACAACACAAAACGCTCGGAGTATCTCGCGGCTTCTTTGATTATAAGCCTCGCGTGGACAATGCGAGCGGATTGATGAAGTCACGTCTATACACAAGTGTTACGAACGTTCTAGTGTAAAGAGATACAATGGGGAAAAATAAAAAGACAAAAGAAATTCGTACAATTAAACCACTCATTAATTCAATCCAACGTGTAACTCGACCGAAGGAGTCCCTCCGTACGTTCTTCTCGGTCTTTGTCAAAACGACGATTATCATACGAATGTGCAGAGGTAGGTGGTTGCGCAGGTGTACGTGTGTCCGCATGAATATGAAATATTGCTGATCCGATGCCTTTCGAATGCAGCGAGTGCACCGGCAGAACGCTGCTTATGCGGGAGATATCAATAGCCGCATACTATTATAGGTATGCACACAAGTATCCGGTCATATCGCCGCTCGTCCCCGTGCTCCAGGGATGTTCGATAGGGACATTGCTAATGCAGGGGACTTCGACGTGCACATGTCTACGAGGATATACAACGCATATGCATATGCGCTGTGCAATGATCGTATGCAAGCACCGTGTAATTCAGCCCTCGGGGCTACGAGTATTCATTCGATCTCCCAAGATGTATTCTCTAACTTGCTATTTCCACTCGGTGCAATGCCTTCTATACGTGCATACGCTGCTAAAAGCGTGTGCAGGTCGGGTATCTGCTAAGCCATTCGGTCCGTAAGAGAGAACATACACGTACATGTTCGCAGAAGAATACCGCATGCCGTATATTTCATATTTCAAGTGTCTAGTTGCGCACGATTAAACTAACGGATGGTAACAATCGGCGTCATATTTGGCTCGAGTCACCTTGACGTTGAAACACGTCCGTTTGAAAGATCTAAATTAAACTTTTTCTTCACATCAGATTTCAATCAGCTTTAATATCTCACTTCGTTTTTTCTTCCCAAGTGTCGTTGTTTTTTTCGTTCTTTTTTTTTCACTCGTCGGATTGCAAATTCGGCGAAGTTGAGATTTGCCATTCTGTTTTAAATTCAATCACAAGAACCCGTCTATCGACGGCAGAGAATGAGCTGTAGTTATATGGTTGTCTCGATCAGAATCACAATCGGATCGCATTCTTTTTTTCTTTTTTTTTCGTAACAAAAAATTTTCGTTGTACCTGTAAAGTTAGTCTCAGTTTAATTATAGCCACCGTGTAATATCGAAGGATTATATGTATTTCCTGATCAACACGTATCATTTTATCATAGCAGTTCTATCAGTTTGGTTATAGGTACGTACAATTGAAAATCGAAATCATTAGCGTTCATAGAGTCGAATGCGACTACCGATTTGTAATCACGCGACGGCGCAGTCTTCTCTGGAATTCCAGCTGACTAGGACGGGGTGAAAGTGAACGGTATTGGTATTCGAGCCAAGTAAAATTCTCGAATCATTTACCAACCGAAGGATAATGAAGTTGCAGATATAGTATATTTGAACGACGGTGTTTCCTGAGGGGAGGGAGCGAGGCATTTCGAGTTAATTATAACCGATTTTCTTGCACGTATCGACGTTCAACGGATTCCAGGACGAACAATTGAGCAATTTCTAGAGAGAGCGACGTGCTTTTACCTCCAATTAGAAGTTGGTGAATTTCACAAAATTTTACGGCACGTTCACGTTTTCGACAGACGTGTCTTGGTCGATCACGTGCATCGCGAAGCGAATCCCGGAAGACCCTTTGGCACAGCATGCCAGATGTTTGATCCGCGATTCTCTTTTACTTTCTTTCCCTTCACCTTGTATTGTAAACTCGATCTCTGTCGAAAAGACCGAACGAAGCACGATTCGTCGCTTCCTCGAGACATACCGAAGTCATACTCATGGGTGCAAGCACCGAAACACAGTATAATTACCATTAAACATGAACAGGGTATAAATTAATTTAAGTTGACCGTTTTTACATGTCTACTATAACTTCTTGCTGTAGCCGACGAGATTCGCGCGGTACTAAATAAGGCGAGAATCACAGCGAGGAGCGCCTTAGGAATATTAATTCTCGCGGCACGCGACCACGTGAAAGCTGATACTTTTGCCAAACGGAATGAGATGTGTATTTGTTGGTTCGACCCACCTGCACTTCACCGATCACCGGTAGACTTTTATACGCGACTAAAGCTTCGTTTGATGGATACTCTGCGGTAAAACGTAATTTCGAGGGAATAAATAATACGATCGAGGTTTGATTTAAGGTAATGATAAAAACTGAGGTGAATTAAAAATACGTCAATGAGTGTAACTGGACTTTAACCGTGGATACCACGACAATAGGGAATTGCTTGAAAGAGATTAATCGACCGATGTAATTCTCTTCTAATCGATCTATTTTATTGGTGAAAGTTTATCGCTCGAGTCGTAGCTATCCTGGTGTTTCTTGGAAATCACGACGCAATTCTGTACTCGTACTTGGAGCCTCGAGAGAAAAAACTTTTCCATCAGGTTTGGATGATTTTCTATCGCAAACAAGTTTGCCCCGTATATTGTAAAAAATTTACAATTAATACAATAACTCGTTCATTCGATTGGCCAATGTGGAACGAGTCGAATTAAAAATAATGGGATACCAGGCACGAGAGGTATCGTATATATTCACATCTCAAATCCAGTTTCAACTGGAATTTGAATGTAAACTAAGTCTCGCGAAAATGAAAGTCCCGAGACCCACAACCTTGCAATACCTAGATAGTTCTTTCTGGTAACCCACGACACAAGCACACGCTTAGTGCCAACAGCACGGTTAGTATTATGGAGAACGTACGTAACATGAGTTACAAGTTGTTCAGTCGTCGACATATCGTAACTAAATCATAGAGGCAATGTTACGTTCAACATTTAATATCGACAGGCGTATATTTCTCTTTCTCCATCTCTATCTCTGACGTATCTATCAACGATAGTGTAATATGGTAAGGCAAATACGTCCTTTTCCACACTTTCAGCATATAGTAGACCAATAATCGAATGTAAGCACAACTTGACGTGACTCAGGATCTTTCTCATTCTATTTCGCTCTCCCTGCGGTTCAATATAGGTAATACACAAGTTACAGGGAGCGCATGCTTATAACAATCAGCCGAGATGAGTTATCAGAATAACCCCACATGCTTTCACGTAACGATCAAACGGAGTCCTGAAGCTCGGTGTTGGGATGACGCGAGTTTTAGGTGTGTCTAATAGATCCCATGGTGTTCTATGACGCATAACAGCAAGTGAAGGGAAAATGCTTGGCGTTCACCGCGCCGACGTCGCTAAAAAGATCGACAAGGACAAATTGATGGAGAAAATTTGCGGCGAGAAGGAGCTAAAAGATTGCGGACTGATCGAGTTCTCGGTAGAACTTTAATCAACGCGATGACTGCGGGTTATCGATCATCTTCTCCCGCTCGTCTTGGCTTGAAAAAAAGTCCCGTGTACTATGCAGAGGTCGAAGGTCGGGCTGCAGATATACCTCCGCGTGTACGGGTACTTGTAGCTTACAAGCCCCTCCTTATACCGTCGCTAATTGTGAGCGGTATTCTTGAGTCGGTAACGCAATCAGTCATTCCTCGTTTGAAACGTACGCGGTTACACATCGGTAGAGATGGGCAATGGTTTGGCGCGGTGCGTATGACATTCAACCTTCGATTCGCAACGTCTGTTTAAAGGCGGATAGGTACCATAGATCACGGCATGTGCGCGGTGAGTCGGTGTTATCTCAAGTAAAACCCGCATATTGAATAACATAGCATGTGCAGGTGCTCGATCGGATCCCAACCATGTTATGAATAAGAATGACCTCAGCGGTACGGATTCGTCTGATTGATATAATATTCATGTACAAATATAATACGCGTGTAACGAGGCTTATACTAATTGTGACAGCGAGCAGGTGATCGGTTTGGGTACACGATGATGGAAACGAGGCACGCCGAGAAGTGCGCTCGTGGGATACCTACTCATATTTTCAGATATTTATTGCATACGTGTGGGTATATTTCATATTCACCGACTTGCTGCACTTTAAGACGGGCAGGCATCTCTGTCACGGGAGTAATTCAGCAGCATTGAACGACTCCGAAATACTCCCGCCGATGATATAATACCAAAGGAATTCACTGGAATTCTTTGAAAAAGAAAAATGTTTGTCCCGAGGTGAGGTACAATGATACAAAAATTAACTTCTTCCATTACAGACGTTCTTGAACATTCTTAAGACAGGCGCGGAGACTTTTCATCGAGAGTGGTGACGGAGTTAAGTCTTATTACAAAGGTTTGAAATCACAATCGGAATATGAAAACGTTCCAAATGTCGAGAGATTTGGGTCACTAGCGTATTCTGGTAGTAATAGTTTGAGCAGACAACGTATAATGAAAAAACTTGAAAAAGGGTTCAAGGATGACTATGTTAAAGTCAGACCTCGACACTACGAAGTTGAATTGAGAGGTTTTTTGTAACGCCTATAATATCAATATGATAGTCGACGGAATGAAAGAAAACATACACACACGTTACGACAGACAATTTCACGAAGGTACAATCTATACAAAAATCGGGAAAAGACCATTCTGAATCGAATACGATGACAATGAATATTTCCTTGAAATTAAACCTTACCCCGAATCGTTTTCGGGTGCAGACGTCCAACATATCACTCTGGTTCTGGTCATGTGTTGTCTTCTGCGTTACGTTCTGTTGGGCGTTGACCTCCTTGTCACCTTTCTTCGTGGAGGGCTGCGTTGTCGTGACCACAGTCACGTGGTTTTTCGGCAACGGAGAGTGATGCACCCACTTCAACATGGCCGACTATGACCACATTATTAACTTCATTTGTACGCGATAAACGATCCGATAGCCACGTCCATGTATCAGTTCCACAACAAAGTTTATATTATAGGTGTACAGCGAACGGTAGCGAGGAATTTCAGTTTGCACCTCGTTAACGTCGGCCTTTATTATTCACTCGGTATGGTACTTAATGTAGACACAGGAGAACCCTTGGGGAGATCATTGGTTAGAGATTATGTATGTTTTAATTAGGAGTATCGGAACGCACGCGATCGCTGCAACACCGCCAACCAGACTCCGCTCTGGCATGGCGTGGTATCTGCCCCATGGACTTCGCCGTGAAGTTTAACCACAAGTCCACGTTTTATGTGACTAATCATTGAAACCGACTTCATCCTGATTTAACCTCGCCGTGCGTAGATATATATCAGCGAATACGAGCAGACCTCAAGTTGCGCAATCGATTAATGCAACAACCGCGAGCTTTCCAAGCGGACGTCAAAAATCCTCAAAATCCATACACAACCAAAATCAGCTCGCAAATCATTATGCTTATGGCAAAATTCAACCCTTTTGATAATGCGGCAATCTTCGGTGTGGCCGGTGTGCTCCACGCTTGCCTTTACCGATGACTCATTCGCGAGGTGGAATCATCCTATAGGTGTATGTATAGGTATACCGTACATGAATCACAGCCGGCGAACATGTTGCCTGGAGTTATCTACTACATAAACAGCCTGGAGCAGCGATAAGCGATTAATAGGTAAATTTCTCGGCAATAGATTACGACAGTTCAAATTTTCCGCTATAATATTTTTCACCTTTTCAACATTTTATTTCACCACGACCATACGTGTACTCTGCGCAGGCTAGAGCAATTTCTGCACAACTACTAAGAATAAACTGAACTTATTTCGCCGATGGCAACGCCTGTATCGATCGCTTATATGCGCCGCTTCGGAGATACCTCGGTGTTTATCGCAATAATTCAAATCCTTTTGCGAGTAAAGATGAAAAGCCTGTCCTCTAGAAGGATGAAATAAATTGTCGCTCTTCAACGCGCCCCGCAGTTTACCAGACTCAACCGGAAGAAAATCTCGTCCTCGGTCGACCTGTGCAATGCAGGTTATTCGCGCAAGTCCGCGATACCGAACGATGGAGTAACAGTAGCTTATAATTAACGCTGTGGTGAATTTCAACATTCGCATACGTGATATATACGTTATATAAATTATAACTGCATGCATCGAGGGAATTTCCGTGCCGACTACATCGTAACCATAAAACTAATCGAGGCGCATACGCGTCGAGCTTTATTTCATGGGAATTATACACGTTAGGTATATCTTAACGACCTCAACCCAGATCTGCAGAACCCATAGGCATATATCTTGCAACGCCCTATAGCTGTCGTTGCACCCTGTTTGCCCGGCTCAAGTGGAATCGTCGATAACGCGATACCGCAGTTTCCGATTCATGCAGTCTCGGAGAGGGTGCTGATATTGTTATATTACCGCGTGCGTTAGCATACTTTGTCGCTGTGACGAGTGATATCAGAGAGTATTTCGCTGGATGTACACGTTCCTGTATGTATATGACGGTAGAACAAAGCTCGCCGTGCGAGGGCTCACCTTCCGATCGTTAAAGATTAAATACAAACCAATCAGGCAGAAATTTCGAAAGGCTTGGTAGATAAGCCAAGTTGACGTAAAAACTAGCTCGCACACTTTATACCCATATCCATGTGCTTGCAGAAGCATCGATGTATAATGTACGTGACGTGGAACGGTTGGCTAGCAGCTTGCGGTGCAGCTTATCGCACTGGACGGCGTGTAAAAAACGGAAGTCGGCCGTACGGACGGCGGAAATAGCGCGCGAAACAGAGCGAGCGAGCTCACGAACCGGTCCAGCGGTCGGCGCGGCGGTATGTACAAGAATCATGACAAGTATAATTAAACGCCATTAGTATCTAGTTCCAGATCAAGAATAATTGAACGACAAGAAAGAACGTGGAAAATTTGTCAGGTTAGACCGTATGATGTCAAACCGGCGCAGCGCCGAGTTCGCGATTGTGAAAAACGCGCGACTCACTTGACAACAATTCCCAGTTTCACAATCTATTGTGCATACTAATCAGACCTTCTATGAGTTTCTCATATTAACGCCTCGCCTCCGTTTACGCGACAAAGCTGACGCCTTAAAGGCCCCGTGTAGTCCAGGGAGCAGCTGGGTTGTGCTCCGGAGGTATAAACGATACAAGTAGCATTACAGATCGAACGTCTTATCTCTCTATTTTCACGCATTGCTGAGTGCTGGTGGTATTGAAACGGTAACAAATATTTCCGGGGAAGCATCACGGTCACTGGGTTTCCGCAGTCTCCGAAACCGTCCATCGAACGACTTTGCGAAGAATAAGTTTACCGACTTTTGGTCCAGAAGCATACGTGGTGGAAGATTCACTAACCACGCTCCGAAGATGCTCGAGGCAACGGGAACTCGGTAGTGATTGTAATTGGTACGTAGAAGAACTGATGAGCCTTGTAAGTACGGCGGGTATCGGTTGCACCTGACGTTGACGGAACCAGGTTTTGAAAATAGAATCATCGTAATGCGAGGGGCCACCTCATGAACGTCATTCTGAGCTGGCTATAACTCAAACGTTATTATATGAATTACCGAGCGGATTGACAGGCAAATGAAAATACTTTTTTTTCCACCTAATTCGCAGTGTATGAAAACAGGCGTTTCACCGTCATTACGACGCTTCGATGCTTTGTTTTCTCCGTGAATCACACACCATTCGATGGAAACCGACACGAAAGCTTTCATAGCTACTGACGCACGTGAAGGGGGTAAAGAGCGAAATAAAGTGTACGATATATGTATATGGATTACTGTACTCATTCCTTACTCGAAGGTGTATTTTCACAGAATATAACCGCACGCATCCTGTGCTGTGAACGATGTTCCAAGGATTACCTGCGAATGTTGCGTACGGTAAAATTCGTAGTTCAATGTTGCGAGTCGAGATCGGTCAAATTCGGACAACGCTTGATAGGAGTAAAGAACAGACTCCATTGTCATTGTCTTATCGCACTTTAGTATCAGACAGACCGACGTCGATCGGATAATTACGTGGATAATTAAGAAGAGGTATAATAAGGAGAATTACAAAAACTCCGGTGTTAAGCGTGAAAGGGATTGTTTGAAAATCAAAAGGCGCACGAGTCTGTGTATATTTTTGGCCCAAGGACAAACGAGCTGGAGGACATTTTGGTGCATTGCCACACGGTGTGGTGAATTGCTTAGGAACGTGTGTCATCCTTGCAAAACGCGTCCTGACTATTAACCACGGCTATTGGTCACTCCCAACGCCTCGGTCCCAAGACCAGCTCCTTTTTAATACTCAACAACTACCGCCAACGCGTTTCAATGAAAATCTGCCCACTTTAGCGCGAAATTCTTCCTATCCGAACTGTGTTTCGTTCGTCCACGAGTAAAAGATAAAAAATGTTTGCCTCGATGATTACACGTCAGCGGTCTGCTCTTACAATAGATGTTGATAATTGGGCGCAATGAGGAGGAGATAAAAACTATAAAACAAGGAATGAAGCGGTGTAAAAAATTAATGTCCAAAGCGCCATTGCGAGCGGAAAAGTCAAATAGTAATTCGTGCGTGACGACCGAGACCACGATTCAGTTATTGTTTGGAGCGATGAAAACTGAATAAAATGTACAGTTGCTTGTCAGTTGCGGTTTATGCGCTAGCGGAAACATTGAATCCGCCATTATAACCGTCGATATTGTGTGAATCTCCTTAGGCCGATACCTGCCGTGATAAAATTACCTCCGAGTAGAAGCTTCGTCGGTGGAGCAAATTGTGAGAGTTACGTACCAACCTACAAAAAATCAATGGACCAGGCACAACGATCATCTTTAGAGAACGCGTCAATCCATTTCCATTGTGAAATTTGAATGATCCGTTACGTGTAATGGATATAATAACGTGTCGTACCGGTAGCAATCATACACGCTTCGAACGATCTTAAATCGGGCCCAGAATCGTCGTACCTACCACGTTCGATTAACGAAAGTTACATTTTTGTCTCACATAAGAATTCCACGAAGCATAAATCGAAATCCGAAGCGCATAAGTGCGCGTATATAAATACATCACGGAAACTGTTACATAACGGGCTGTCTACTGTGTGCTATTCGCCGAGGAATATACATATAGGTACATTGCTCAAGCATGAAGCATATAACAGCATTATGATCGCAAGGAACACGTACTGTTAGCCGGTATACCTGACACATAGCCTCGAGCAAGGATTCTCTGTCTTCTGAAGATTTCACAAATTCTAACTGTCAACCAAACCCCATCAAGCATCGTTAACCCAACAATTTGTACAGGCTATCTATCATCATCGAAATATACCGTATGATGATTTTCGGCAATACCGTTTAAGAGTCCCAAGCATACATTCGGCAAGTAGCTGACACGCCGATCGGTACTCAAGTAGTGTTTGAAGAAGCAGCCCACTTCATTTTCAAAGAACAACACTGAGCCTCTCCACCCACAGTTCGACAAATAAAACCTCATCCATCAACACTTTGGTGCTATCGATCCGGGTCGATCCCTTTCGGTCACAGATTGCGAACACGAATAATCACCAATTATCTCATTGAATTGACTATTGTTCACATTTTCTTATTTTTCCTCTTTATTAGGTAACTGCAGACGATGGCTTCGAAAATATAACGAGGCAGTTTTAAAGCTTCTATGTTATCGACGCGGGATTGTTAAGAAGAAAAACAACGATGAACGTTCCTCCCTTAAACGGTTATAAACGGACATTAGGCGAACGCGGGATATATTATTATGAGTAACTATTCACATTTGAGGCCGCAAGGATATAGGCGTAGGTAATCGCTTGTTATACATATATTGAGCAATGGGCAATTATTTCGCAGGTCCAGAAGAGCCGCGTGTTTGTAAGCATTTGTAAACGTTTTAGCAGATGGCCTCCGCGCATAGCCACGCTTTCTACCCACAGGAAACCAAACCTCGGTTTTTGTGCGTTCGGACAATAATCCGTGAACTACAATACGGTAGTTGTTTAGACGATTATCGTTACTGGACGATCGAAATCTATACTCGTTATAGAAATACTAGGAAGCTGTGGAATCACAATGGATTTGCGGAATCTGTTATTACAACGGACCAGAACAGAGGCTGGAAGGTTGGCTGTTCCGGTGATACGCAGGGGTTCGGAACCAGTGAACAATGTAACTTCGCAAGAAGATCGCGATCGATTTATCATGTACAATAAAATCGGACATTGCCCACAGGGTCCGAGCACTAGCGTTCGTCCACAATCGCACAAACACAAACGCGATCACACATGCGGACACGCATAGATGCCGTGAAAGTTTTCTATATACGGTAATATGATTTTATAATCGGTCATTGGCGCTGTTTGACGTAACAGCAGCTGTTTCTGCTCGATCGTTACAGAGTAGCGGACAATTCTTTTCAACACAAGAGCCCGTTTATGTAAGGGTTTTGAATCATTTCCGTGACACTTTTGACAACAATGATAACTTTCTAATATATATGACTGGTCATAATTGATCGCTTGAAATGCTCGGAGGGTTGTACAAGTTTCATCGCATTGTTTCTCACGGTTTTATCACGGTAACAAGAACCTGACAGCCACTGCAGATGCCCGTCTATGTCGTGTAAGTATGCAGTAATACTAGTAGAAAAGTGAACACTCATCCAGTTCGAAGTCTGCGCTCTGATGAAATTAAGGAATTCAACGTCATCTTGACTTAAAAACCGATAGCAATTTATCCGTCAAGAAATTACTGCACCAAAGTAACTGTAGAATGGAATCGAGGAAATGGTACGTTTGCCGGACTCGACTGCTCTATAACTTCCGTTTTATACAGGAAAGTAAGAATGCCAGCAAACGGACCGGGAGACGGACAAAGGTGCTGCAGATAAATAAGAATTTCAGAATTGAGCGTCAGTTTGATTATCCTACACGGACGAGATATCTCAAAAGCCTAGGCAAGTTTATTTCAATGCGAGGAGAACGGAACTCTTGACCAAACGGACATGGAGTGTTCAGTGAATGGATCATTGCGATAGGGATGGCGATCGAGTGCGACTCTTCGAACTATGATTGTAATAATGTTGTATAACCTAGGTCTTTCGATTGAAATATAATCGAAAGCTATTCGAGTTCAGCGAGTAGAACAATAGACGACAGTGCTTGAAGAAGCAACAACCGCAGCCTCATCGTTGACGTTAACAACGATCGTTATTGCCGATCTCGATTCATGGGAACTTACAAACGAAAATACACAAAAAATTCCTCAATTCTTCTTCTAATCGGCAAAATTACGATAGCGAGCATTATTATTTTCACATGATAAACTTCAACACCAGTTAAAATCTCGGGTGAATCAATTAGATCTAATAACTACACTGTATTCCGTATACACTCGACACACAAAAAACTTGACCGATGAAGATTATTAACGCCAATGTCTGATGTATTTAGAAGAATAATTATATTTACAAACGAGCGGATGGCCAATTTACAGATTATAATTTAGATCGATCATTTCACATTCACAAATTACCGATACGTGTTAAAGGTGGAAATTGGCGATTATATTTACGGTGTAATAAACGTTAATCGGATCGGCGACCGGGCGACGATCGGTGTCAGACTGGTCGGTTGTCAGTGGCACATGGCTCTTGAGGAGGCCACTCCGTGATCGCGATCCTTACTCTGTTATGTACTCGTGTCCCGCGGTGGACCACAGATGCGACTGGCAACTCCGTGGCATGGCCACCGGGCCAGGCGCCTTCGAGTGAGAGGGACGCCTCCTCGACAGAGGAGGGACGCACGCCTGGACAACGGACAACGGACATCGGACATCGCCGGCGGAGGCGAATGCGACTTAAGGTGACTTAAGGAAAGAGGAAGACACAATCGACCGGTAGCCAAGCGATACTGGACGTCGCGGGCTCAACGGCCACTTGAGATAAGGGCTTTTTCATTCTCCGATGGCCAATGTTTGACCATCCGTTCGCGCCAATGATCCCGAAGAGAGAAAGCAAACGTCTTCATTCGGTAGAGATTGACATTTCGTTCAAGACATCGCTTCAAAGTGAAATATGGAAGAAGATGTCGCAACTTACATCAGACCCGTTGGATACCTGGATCTGTTCACCATGAATTATGCGTCCTCGTTTTTTTGATGAGATAACCAGTACTATTAGCATTCGATTGAGCTATCGACTTGAAACCGTGCTGTTAAAAATTTTCCAAATTTTAACGATCCTTTGATTTTTTATTTTACAGTTTTGCCTAATCTGGAGAGCAGTCAGTTACGTTATCTCGTGATCAAACATTTGCCAAGTCTCGGTGAAGATACGTGAAAGCAGTAAACACGTATGAAATTTAAACCGTATAAAGGCAATTATACTTACGTTTCACAATCAGTGATAACGTACGGATAATGAAAAATAAAGCAGAATTTTCAATGCAAACGCATATTTTACCGGCTATTTGTAGGTTCAATTTTACAAAACTTTCATCCATCAACAACTTGGCCGGATATTGAACGGAACAATCGAATTGCCTCGCCTCGCTCGTAGAACCATTTTATATCTGCCCACGTAATTGCGTCAGGATTTAAACGCTTTTAGCTGCGTTGGCGCTCGCGTCCGTCCCTCCGGCACCGAAGTGGTAAGTAATTTGTATCAAATTATAAGATTAACCGATCAAACGATCGACAAACTCTGCCCACTCCTCACACTTTATGACAGATTTGTGTTTCTGGCTCGATCAGTTCTTATCACGATCATTCCTTTGATCACCTGCACTTTGCATAATCTGCCAATACCTATACATGATGGTAAAATATTTGCAAGACTTTGGGTTTCTCAATACGTGCTTTGCACATTTCAATGGCGAGAATTTATTTCTACATGGTCATTTATTCGTTGCTGAACGCGAGTGCGACTCACGCAACTGTTCTACCTGGTTCCCACATAAGCGGCTCTCTCTCGTCTGGGTCTCAATCCTTCGGCAATTATGAAATTCCAGTAATTATATGTATTTGTAAATATGTTATGAAGCTAGAAATAAAAAATTATCATTCTATAAGGTCACCATAAATTCCTAATCATAGATTGCAAAATAAATTCTCAACGATTTGCTGTAAAATTAAAATGAAGCGAAGTAAACTCTAATTTCCCTCAAACGTTTATGCGCCAACATTGCCATTTGGGTTAATATGTTATGTAAACTATTCTGCAGCTCGTATAGCCGTCAGGCAAACAGCACGGATCGACTTATCATCGGTAAAAAAGTAACGGTATAACCTCGACTCATTAAGTCCACTAATAAGCATATTAAACGACTTCAGACTTTGCCGAGGGAAGGGAATAAAAAATGCACAATAGGTAATTCACACAACACAATATTCTCACCTAGAGAACCAATCTTTGATCCAATTAAGCCGCGATTGATTTACGTCTATAATTTCAGGTATAACCCTGAGAATTGAAACAAACCGACTGATTAACAATGCATGACATAGCACACATGCATTCGATGAGTGTGATGCAAAAACAAACGTGCCAACTTCAATGCCAAATTAAGGTTATCATATATTGCGAACGTTAAAATCGGCGCGACAGCGTTACACATTTAACGATACAGTACGCAGTACGAGGTGCAAAACTGTATTTTCGCGTTTTAATTAATTACCAATTACCATAACTCGTCGTCTCATTGCGTGTTTGCAGATTTTCTAAATTAGCATTCATTTATTACACTTTAAAAGTGTTTGAAAAAAACGTGTTTAACATCAGCTAATTCAGAGTGGTTTAACGTCTATCCAACACAGGTTATAGTCCAAAGTCGCACGCGAATAGGACATACTCATATTCTCATTCTCTCTTTTCGCCCAAGTCGCAACTCATTACTGCACTAATCGACGCAGAACTTCAGGAATGGCTACGACAAGTATTATATGTGTCAACACTTTTCTCGGCACGATTTCTTCGCCGTGTACCGCATTCCTGCTCGTTTCGAAATATCCACAGAAAGAAACCGACTCCTCATTCATTGTCACCTTCATGTGTAATCAGTCGAATGTTAATTGCTTCCATTGATAAACATCAGTCAGATTTTGTGCGAGCGCACGTCGAGTTCACTACGTGCACACATGATGAAATGCATTTGGCCAAACGTACGTGCAGACGTGTTCGCACAGGCACAGATACATAAACTTCAGCGAGAACTTGATAGCGCAAAGCATTTTGCAGCCACATGATTAATTAATGTATTTAACGGTTGGTACCGTACACCTGCTGTAGGTATAAGATGTTGCAAAAATATCACAGTTGATTTCTACATCGTGTAGAAGTCAAAAGAAGACCCGTGTTTAATTCAAAATACCTACCGAAGTTATAAGATAAGTGACGCAGGTTTAAGTCATGACTATTCATTGGGTTGGCAAATTTTTTTTATCAAAGTTCAAATTTCCGTCACCTCTCCTCGGAAAGATTTTCAAAACAATGACGAAATTTTAAAACATTAAACTAATTTGTCACGCAGTCAAAGCCCGTGTCTGCATGTATAGCAAGTATAATTATGAAATAAATTTCAATCCTCGCTATCATGTTGAAATGACGGGATTTGTTTTTGAATAATTTCAAGTCGTGGATCACTGACTCCATCCGTTCACCGTCGATTCTCAAGGATGTTGACTTGCCAATGTGAAAAACATATCCTACTATAATAAAAACATCAATTTCACATGGCCACAAGATAATAAGCACACCGAATATTGTAGAGTTACAATTTGTTCGTATACATCGAGGGAACTCTAACGAGATGGTCAGAATTCTAATCCATTCCAGTTAGTCATGAGAATCCGCACAATGTGACCGTACAAGCGTTGTATTTCTATTCTTGACCATCGATAATAGGAATGTAACGGGCAGAGTTTAGTGAATGAGAGATGAAAAAATTTCACGGCATGTCTCACTCTTCCAATTAAATACCAGAGCCGAAGCAGAAGCAATATTGTGCGTACGGTATAGGAGCTCGTCTAGCCTGCGTGTACATATAATTTACGCGTATCGAAGACGGTATGATTAATGACTAGCCTAACCCGACTCGCTCTACAACGTGCCCCGGAAATGAATGAATAAATAAATAAATAAATAAATAAACAAGTAAACGAAGAGCTACATAATCGCAGCAGTACCGCTACAAGAATCTCCCACAGTATTTAACCGACGCAGCGTATAACGCCGTTTATCCTACGGCACTGTTTGTTGCGCGGGCATATGTATGAAAGATAAATCTACACCTATACACTAATCCTCACATATTTGCAATGCTAATTATCCCGAGAGGAAGAGAGAGAGAGAGAGAGAGAGAGGGAGAGCAAATAAAGCATAGTTATAAAATCTCGACCCCGCCCCACGTATGCACAGGCAGGCTGTTTATTGTGTATGCACTTGTCGCGGTCACTTGAGCATCTCGATGCCTGATGTCCTACAGACATCGTCGTCAAGCTGCGTTGCAGTGGGTCACAGCATGGAGCAGCCGATCAGACGCGTCTGTCTTCAACCGATAGTTTTTTCACCCCTAGCTCGATCGTTGCAGAGATACACCGATAAGTTGAGATCTGTTTCGAACACATCATTCACAGTTGGGTAGTTTTTTTTTTTCTTTCTATTAACCCTCCCATCGAGTCGTTGAAAAAGGTCACATAATTTCATTCCCTAGCTGGCGAGAAACGTGACAGCCTGCTTAACTCATCAACGTTTTTGATGGTCTGATGACGATAATGGCCCTTCCTAGTACATGTATATCGAATAGCTGCGGAGAGCATTCGTCAAATGACGTAGGTATAACCTACGTAATGTTATGCATGAAAAATACTCTGTCGTTAAGTATACCGGTTTCGAAAAACATGAGAAAAAACTATCAAGACGTTTGGTATACTAACGAGCTAACAGGTCTGTGGAAAATATTATAAATAGGGTGTTCAAAATCCTCGGAAATTCAACGATTAAATGTAGATAGATATGCCTGCGTATTCTGATCGACATGCAGAAAAGGCATTGTAACAAGTGAGCAAATAAAAATTCCCACAAAAAAATATATATGCCTGTCTCGAATTTCTTTCCCCCCTCTAGAGAAGGAAAAATTAAAAACCGAAACACGGGCACTCGGTGATATTTATAATCCGTAAGCCCGTGTCATGCGGTCGCAAATCCCTTGAAAACTTTCGAAGAACGAATCCATGCCCAAGTCACGAGCGACGCGAGGTTCTGCGGCAGGACGCAACCTTTGAACGCTCTCAGGTATTTCATCCGCGTATGGCCGGACCTACAGTGGTCCAGCTGACCGCGTGAGGACGAGATGCTGCCCGAGAAAGAGGGGATTCCAAAGTCTACGGTCCAGAAGTCCGAGTCGAGGAAGGGGCCGAAGGTGTAACGGGAATCCCTACCACTCATGGCTGATCCGGTCGACGCGACGCACAGCTTCGGCGAAGAGCATACGTAGCTTCTCCGGAACCAGAGGACAAGGGTGTGACCGTCGCGTTGCTCGGATTCATCCTGGGCTCATCGAGCGAACGAGTTGCTTGTTTGCGCAGGAGCCTGGAACTGACTGACATCGACTTCTGGAAGAGGGAATGATAGTTGCGGTGTAAATCCTGAACTACCGAAAAACTGAATTTGGAGGATTTTCGTACTTTATTTCTGGAGGCAGGTTAGATATTGTGATCGATGGTAATGCGGAACGTAGTAAATGGAGTATGCCCGTCCGAGACAATGAATATTTATCGCCGAAATTTGTATAACGTCGACGGAAGGTATGAAAAGTATAGTCAAGCATTGGGATTTGCATGAGAAGCTCGGGATATTACGTAGCGAAATGAAAGTTATGGCTGTTAATCAAATTCTTTACGACGTACCGGATTCTTGTTTGATCGATAATTAGTATCGTCAGTACGGCAGCATTCCGCTTATCTTCGCAGTGGCTTGACAAACAATGCTAATTTAATATAATCACAACGTGGATCACGCGGGGAGTATTCAATTACGCGACGGTGTATACCTATAATAATTAAAAATAGAATCCAGTTAGGTGCGCGTAACGGGGGAAGATAATTACTGCAAATTGCACGAGTTTATTTATTATTTATGAGTATAAGAACTTGAGGCATATATTGTGTGTGCCTTTGATGTAGGTACGTAGCTATGAAATAAAACCACGGCGCGGGTGGCCGTATGAAAAAAATACAGTCTTAAACCGTTTGCTGCAGCAATTTTTCTTACATTTATTTTAAACAATCTTTTATATATCTGTGCATAGAGATCCGAATACAACAACAACTTCGACGACGACGACGGTGACGACGAAAACACACGTCGAACAGACACATTCTTGTCATTATGAATATCACTCCAAGTCAATTGTGTACCTATCCAAATCTCTCGTCTAGACATTGAAAAAATGAAAGATAAATAAATAAATTCTAAGTAGACGGGCATTGAAATTTATTCACCGAAGAAGAATTATTAGTTTTCTTGTACCTCTGAGAGTTCATTTATGAAGTTGGTATATTTATACTCAATTGGCAATCGATTCGCATGGATTTTTCGGCTCACCGTTACATATATAATGTAATATAATAAGTGAGCATTCCTACGCCAAGGATCATCGCAGTGTTCGAAAATGAAACATCTTGACAGAAAAAAATGATATAACTCGAACATTTCCCAACATTAATTAAATGTTAAACAATTTTAATATCCTACAGGATTGCATAATAAATATATATATGCATATATACAGAATGAGTAATTATCTCAAGCGGAACGGATTCGAATACATGTATATAAGCAAGTTCGCAAGCAATGAATGAGCGGTGTCATGCATATAGGGATTTTTCCACACCGTTAAGCAAGTCACGCCGTCAGGCTCCTTCTAGTTTTAAGATCGTCGTTAATTGCTCTGATTTAATTATATTGAAAAATTAAACTGCATCATAATCGTTGAAACCCTTGAATATTTTTCAACGAAATGATTAACTATTCAAAAGAAAAAAGAAAAAGAAAAAGAAAGTACCACTCTCGAATTAATAACCTGCATACTCGTTAGTTAATCGCAACCGTCACTTTTACAACCAATACTTGCTCCAGCACGGCACGTCGTGCACAGAGGTTGCAACTAATTAAGATTGGAAAGCAGTGCAAGGTCATCTCGTCCTTGAGGCGACTCGAGAGATAGGAGGTATCAGTCGTGGCCTCAACGCTTGGCCGCCTAATCATGTCACACCGAAATGAGAGTTGCATACCTGTATATATGTGTGTACATAGGTATTAGTTATACACACACACATACACACAAAGTAAGGATCATATGCAGATTGGAGCACACGAAATAGATTGTTCCTGCAGTGGTGCTCCTGTAAATCAATCGAGACGGGCTTGTGGATCGATTTACTTACAATTAATGCAGTTTTTCTTTGGATCTCTTTACACTTTTTCCACGACTGATTTTCATTTCGGTTTCTTCAATTTCTCGTCCCGTCTTATTGGTCCCAATATTTCGCCGCATACGCGGTTTACCACGCCTGCCTCCGGCGTTGGGTAGTCGACTCGGCTCTAATGGAATGCGGCCACGTCGGAGAAGACGCCAAGAGATCGAGGCCTCCTCTGCAGCAGCGAGGACTCGACGGGCTACTATCGACGTCGGCACTAGGTCATCGTTCGAATCACCCTGAACGTTTCCGTACAACGTTGGCTGCACCTTGCCAAAGCGACTTCCACGTCTCCGAAACGGCCTTGCGTGTGCTTTATTCAAATTTGCGAGTGAAAACAAACCTGCCAATTAATTCCCTGCGTAACGAATGTATATTCGTAGGTTGTTCCACGATCATCTGGACTGGGTTGTGTCCAGGAACTTTCATATACCCAAAATGACAATATCAAGGCTTATTTCATCCTCGGGTTCATGTACGGCTGCTCCTGCCACCTTCACCATGTTCCGCGTTGAATCCAGACTTTGATGCATCGCATCTCTGTAGCGATGAAATTGGGTACACAGTCATGTTGTGACTATCCGCCTAACGGATCACGGTGGGAAAGTATATTATAATGCAAAAGCGAAGTGAGTGCAACTCTCCGGGAGCGGTTCTTCATTCGAGTACCTTCGGGGCTGCGGAAGAGAAAACGGGTGACACGTGATATCGCAGGTAGACAGGTAGGCATGGTGTCTTGATCATATGAATAGTGCCTGTGTGTAATGCTTATAGACGCACACTGGCAGAGACTGTGACTACAAGAGAAAATTCGTACAAACTACCGGGGACGCATGCGTGCGGCAAAGATTGACACGTACGAATCTGCACCCTTCGATCGAAGTCCCTGCATGTGCGCTTAATTGGAGCCAGAGAAACACGGTTGTATCAGATGTCAGCAAGTCTCGCGAAATCTCCGGAGACCGCGCTGCGGACATGTAGGCACATACCAATCTTCCAACGAGCACCGTGATTAAGTTTCTATTGCGTGCAGTTCGTCTCATCGGCTTCGCATTGTGATAGAATTTCAGATTGCTGAGCATTGAAAGGGCAACGGATCATTTGAGCTCGGTTATGGACAATGTCAGAAACGAATATTGTATCCATTGATCTTGATAAGGAATAGCAAGCTTGCTTCCGTGAACCCGGTTAATGATATGTTGCATGATTCCTTGAAACTCGCGAAAGATTTGAGATCAGTCGGTACATGTGAAATTCCAAAAATGGTGAAAATATAAATGCTGTCCCGTTCTCATTGCTTCCTAAAAATACGAGTTCTTTTTCTTTGATTACATCGAGAGACAAAAACTCGTTGTAATTCGTATTATTTTCCTAATTGTGACACCTTGATTTGTGATACCAACTTGTAGAATAATCTGCGTCGTACCAATTTTGAAAAATTCAACTACGCTTTCGCGTTAACGATGCATAATTACATTCTTAAAAGTTATCCAATAATTGTCCAATATCTAAACCTCAATCTTCTCGTTTAATTAGCCATAAATCTTTCGAACAGTTCAAGATCATCATACCGCAAACACATAGTTAAGAAGCCGTAGCAATTTATGCACATAGGCACATGAATACCACAAAAGCTCTGCATCAGCTGCAGTAGGAGCGTAAGAATTTTTACGAAAAGTTGAAAGTTTCGAGGACACTGTAATAACCGGGGTATTTATAATCTTTTGAATTATTTATGACGAGGATAAAATTACGACGGGCATATATAAAGGGTATTAAATTCGTATTTGGATCCCGCGCGCTGTTCACACACATATACGTATGCTGACGGGTTATCCCTGCGTTTTACGTCCGCGAATTGCCGCTTTCGGTTATAGGATTCCCCTGCGGGCTGCGGCAAAATTGAACAGCGGCGGCGGCGGTGGATTAGTCAGACACAGATTACGCTAACAAATTGCACGTTAGAGTGGAAAGATGCGCAGCTTAACTCAACTCAACTCAACTCAACGGTTGGCGTTGTTTGACGGGGCCAACGATGGTCATTGACGCGTATCGTCGACTCGGCTTGATTGCCCGCGAGGAATTTGAGAAATCGAAAACGTTGTGCCCGCAAAAAAGCCCCCAACAGGCAATACGCACCGCGGAATTGTAAAACGCGACGTTGCCCATCCAGGCGGACTAACGGAGATGAAAGTTGTGCGTGCTTAGAAATTCCATCGAGAAGTTACGCAAGGATCGAGACTTTGTTCTCTTCCCCGGCGATAGTTTCATTCGCACTAAATCTACGGGCAATTCCGAAACCGTACGTGTCTGTCTAATAGAATTTTCGAGTAAAGTATCGTCAGACAATCCTTCTAGCAGATCCAGTGCCTATCATCGAAGACTTGGACCTAATTACGCGAAGATCAAGATACTAACTACTGTATTATACGCCGAGGGTACGTGGTACTAGATCGACGTTTGATGCGGCTACGGGAGCAGATGCATCGCATGCAGTTCCAGCGTCTAATGAGTATTGCTGCGACCTGCGGCACAAACGGGATCGAAAGGAAAAAAAGAATCAAGCCGCATCATCCTGCATTTGCAATTTACATTACAGAATGGACCGTAATCTTCAGTTCTGACTTCCTCAATTATTCAAATACGGAATTTGCGTCGATTCGTGACCGTCGATTTCCGATTTCACCTCCGTTGAATGTATGCTACGTATATATACGTATACGTGCCTGTAATACGTACGTACGCATGTATGATGCAGCGTACACGGCCGGAGACGCGAGATTTCAACGAGGGAGAGTCAACGTCCGAACGCCTCGGGACTTCTACGTCATTCGAGGTAATTTTCAATGTCTTTTTTTTGTTCCACATAGTTGTGCAGCTTCGACACGCGAAGAAGATGCTCGAGACTTTTTTGTCCTCCGTGTTGTCGCTACTTTCGTGCCAGCGCTGCCATTATACAGACTTATATGCATACTTATAATTATACAAGTGTTGAAATGCAAATTGACTGCAGGAGAATACGCATGGCGCACACGCGTAACAACAGATCATCTCTGGCACGGCCCTAAACAGCATCTACAAAGTACGATCGTTAAGGATGAATACTGCGGCTGACTTACAGCCGCGCCATAGTCACACCAAGTTTATTATTAATTGTAACTCTGATACAAGTTTCGCGGCACTGCGTTCCATTGCATCGTATTTCACGCAACTTTAGCTTCCTGCAATAACCAGCGGAAGTGTAATCATAATAATTAAAGTTATAAAAACGTGAACGATATAATGTATACCTGCAACGCGTGTTAGATTATCAGTTTAAAATTCATTTCACGATCCTTTCATTCATTTTGTCAAAAACTCCTCGTCAAGCGTTATTTATACCTTGAACGTAGCATTTTTAAATTTCGTCCGAATCCCGACAGTTTAAATAATATAATTTCTAGTTCAACTCGGCATAGCTTGAAAGACATGAAAGTCATTATCAAAATTCGGAATTATATAACGCTTCTGGTCTGAAGATCACGACCTAATGTTGGATTAGAAAAGTCGGTTGAACTAGAATGGCTGATTCGCGCCGGGAGGTGAGTAATTTTGAATAAGTAATACTACATGTATATACATAGGAATGAATTGGCTGTAATTACGACGCCGTAGAAATGTTTCACGCAAACTCGGACCTCGTGGAAGATTTTTTTGGCATATCGTATGCAAGCGAAAAGGATGTTGGGATTAAGGTATGGTAATTACACGCTTATAGAAGAAAGATGAGAGAGGAAGATAGAGGGGAAGAACCGAGAGCTACGCACCTACTTACGTGATTGAAAGAGATCTTTTAAATTCAGTAACTAACGGACACGAGTGCAGCTATTCGAGTACGTTGGCCTGCTGCTAACGCGTATAATGTAATACCAAGTACTTCAAGCGTTGATAATTAATGCAAATCTTTAACAAAAACTTTACGCTACCTACATATCTTCTTAGCTCCAATAATTCACCGTAGGCGTAACGTACTTACGGCTACAATTGTTGATATAATTATGCATGTGATGTCGACGCAATAACTTTGCTGTATTTTCAAATTTTAGATAATCGAGTTTCACGGGATTTCCATAGTCCCAACAAACTGTTACACTTATAATTTCACATTTTCAGCGAACTAATAATCGTTATTCTCACCTCTACGTACGTTACGTCGTACGTATGTATAATTATTACCCGTATCTTTCGCGGGAAATCTCGATGGATTGTGCTAATTAAGCAAGTAGGTGCTCGTTTTCTGCAGTGAAAGATGATTCCACGAACCGCTGGCCGGTGCGAAACGCATTTCGAAATTCAGAACTCTTCAGCAGCAGTTGATACACCGAGGTGAACCATTTTTTTAAATAATTCGTCATACCGGCGTTCTTATTCGAAAAAATGTTACATTTGAATAGAGAAACGGATCCAGAAACACATGTGTAATTTCCGCTTGTTCATCACAGTTGTTATTTAACACTGTACATCTCGGAAAGAAAATGGACATACTTGAGAATTTCGTGTATGACTTAAAACGTAGATTGAGCAATTTGAAAATGACAAGTCAATACGTTCACTCGATCGGATGGTACGACCCTTCAAAGAACGTTATTCAGTTCGATAGATCAACGTCACTCGCCATCTCAAAACTTTCTACACACTTTCAATCACTAGTTCAGACTGGTAATACTGGCATATGGGAAAAAAAATGTTGGCCGTTCATGGTTGTAACATATATAACACGTGGCTGTGGTATTAGCGTATATTTCAGTTGCGGAATAATGCGAGCGCGTATGTATAATAACGTTGAGGTAATCATTAAAATTACATAACGAGCCAGGATTGAGAAACCTCGAACCGAATATAACAGCTGATATTAAAATAAACTGCTTTACTTGCGTAGCCGAAAACAAATATAGCTACTTAATTTCGTCATCGAATGTCAGCGGGCTGTCTTCTTTGGCTTCAAATTATAAGATTGCAGAATTGTGGACGATGGAGGTAAGACTACATCCGTAAATGTTGCAATAAAGGTACATGCATTCAACACGCACATCAAAAAAGGGTAAAATTATTGAGGGATCATTTACTTAAGCGATAGTAAACACACATCGTTTGCTTTGATTTACGACCAAAGTAACTTCCTCCCAAGGATCCAAAGATAAAATCATAAATTATGTGCCCATAATTGGGTACATCAGACTAGACGACGTCCGGATGATAACTGAAAAAATTCCAAGCTCTCGCCACGAGCCTATAGTATATAATCCATATAAACGCGGCACGTTTTTAATATTCAATAAAATCTTGTCACGCCTGTTCGTCGTCGATCGTACTAAAAACTGGCGGAGAAGACATGGAGGAAGTTACGTAAAAACCATTGGCATGCATCACGGAGTCCCTCGTGCAATAGGATAATTTCAATACTTCATCGATATTACGGAGGAAATGATAATCGATCCGAGGGTGTATTACAGGACTTTCTCGACAATCGTTAATCGGCGGAGAAATTTCATTTCTTTAAACGTTCGAAAGGAAAAAGAAGCAACACTCGTTAATTACCTGCAGTTTTATGTCCGGTAGTATCAGCATGGCGAGTGCAGAGAAACGTGATTGCGCGATTCAATTGCGATCAATCGAATATTTATCCGTCCGTTGACGTCCTCTGTTACAGGCGCACCTTCGACACGTCTCTGACGTCACTCACGCACCACACACGCACTTCGCCATCGGGATTACAAAACGACGACGGTCACGGCTGAGCAGAGACCGATCATAGTGATCTCGTCCGTTTCTGATGCGCTCTCACAATTCACAATAGAACAAACGTGCAATTTTAAAATTGCGGAACCCGTATGTAAAACCAAGTAGTGTGACCCTTTCAGATCCTCAAACGCAACTGCCTATCTTACCTCACCAAAGGTGTTCAGATATTCTCGACATCCGGAGAAGAAAAATATGGATCACGGTCCATCGGTCGGTGAAGAACTGACCAATGTGACGGATGAGTTGGCTGGCGCAAAAAGAGTAACGAGTCTCGAGGAAAACTTTCGAATTTTGCGGAGGAGAAGAAGAAGAAGTGTGAGAAGAAGAAACCCGCGCGTTTCTGCAGCACACAGTTATCAAGGGGTGTTCACAACGGTGCCACTTTTTCGTCACTCACTGATTCGGCAGGCATCCTACTAACACGAACGTTCGGTGACACTTTCCGCTATTGAATTGCGGAGAAAAGCACTCGATACGAACTGCTGGTACGACCGGTAGCTTGAGTTACACCTGTGGTCTGAGTCCTGGGAGTTCACCGATGGCAGCCGGGCACACCGGCCGAGCGAAAGAAGAGGAAAGAGGCTCTCTTCCGCAAGTGGGGGGATAGCCAGAACCACTACCGTGTCCACATATACACACCTGTGCATGCGTTCATCCAACGCCCTGTTAAATACACGTACACATCTACATGCACTCACATCCAGCCATGTGAGCCGGCGGATGCTAAACGCACACAACCCAAGTTAGTTACAGGTACGTGAGAGTACGAACTCTACCTCTGGATGTATTCTACAACCTTTCACCAGTCTTGTGTACATAGTATTTTATTCCTTTCTCTCTCCTTTTCTATTCTCTCGCCTTTCTCATCGTTTGCTCCACCGTTTTATCAGCATCCCCTATAGAGGAACAGAATTTACTTCACAGTTCTCGTGAAACGGATCGAGCTACTATCTTCATCGCATGTTGTTGGTACGGTTATAAATAGCGATTAAACAGCGTGTGAATCTCAAGCAGCGATTAATGTGCTAATTAAATGATCAGAGCGTGAGGAATAATGTCGTAGTCATTCGGGGAACGACAAATTCATTTTGTGGATGGGTAGTGACGGCAAAAAAGTTTACCTTGCCGATGGAGTCGGCGATACAGACGGCGCTTTCTATCCAATAAGCGATCAACGTAATTTGAGGATCGATTAACTCGCCGTATCAGTTCATGAACAATTTAAATGGTAATGGATGTCGTTCAACGCGCCCATGCGCCTGTAACCTCCACTCATGGCTCGCAACGTCTACGGTGATTCTATGCGTTTCATTAATACTTGGCTATACGAATGATGTATAATCATAATTGATGTTAAATTAATAGCAATTACAACCGTCGGGTATACTGCATAATTCGGTGTAAACGATTTCATACAATTTACGGAGATCTGACACGCGAACGTTTCAAATGGGTGCGTCGTAGAATATATCCTGAGGTATGAGATAAAAATTCTTAAACCGTAAGTCAAAATTCCTCCACGGTATAAAATTTTTTCGAAGAAGTTTAATGGATATCGATATTTACTTCTACGTTATAGCAGGAAATAGCCAATGGGATAATACGGAAGAATAGAAGGATGAAAAACTGCCACAGCGAATCGCTGAAAGTTTTTTGTGATTTGTGTTGCGTGAGCCGGAAAAATAAAATTGTACTTAAAGGGGAATAAACGTTGTAACAACGAGTTGAGTGCCTCGCCACGCCATCCGCTTGTACAGTTTTGCAGAATTGTTGACTTACGAAGACAAGAAGAAGACAAGCACCTTGGGAAGGAAGTGCCTTGAACCTGACAAGAAGCCAAGCATTAAAACCACGCGTTCTCGTATAATGATAAACATTTCCGCTTTTGTAACCTCGAAGAACCGTGTGCTGTAAGGTATGTAGTGCATGTACCTGCAGCACATCCGTGCGTGGCTTTATTTTTCATACACCGCAAATACTATCAACCCGCCTCTAAGCACCAACGCTGACTACCTACACTGCACTTACGCGACTAATGGGCCGAGCAGAGATCGATACGATATGAACCAGATATTCCTGTCCACCATGTAGGTACAGCGAGATCAAAGAATAAAAAGGATGATATTCGCACTTCGGAATTGATAGCGATGTAATCGCTAATTGATCAATCAAGAATTTAATGAGTGTTGAAAATACCTTTTGCATTGTATACTCGTTGCGCGGAAGGATCCGTTCCCCGATAATTGCACCGCATCGAACAGGAATACGAAAGTCGATTTGACGAGGAAGTCCCACTGTCAACTGGTATTATTTATTGACGCAATACGACGTTATAAAAACACCCGTTTTGCGCATCTAGAGTTCCGCATTGCTTTCCCCGGTAAACATATAGGTGATTCACGTTAGGGTACACCTCTCCACATAACCTGCGTACACACATGCACGAAACGAAGAATACCTTCACGTCGGGCATGAATGCCTACAAGGCTGTACAACCCACTCCGCGAGATCAAAGATTCTGATAAGTTCATTAATTTTATTTTAGCGCCTGCCCTGCGGGACGTCCAGCCCAAGAAGGTTATAAAAGTAACGTGCACCGTTTTCAAAACTCGTATGTTTGATCATCGCAGCAAGAAATCGGCGATGCCTGTTAGGCTTAGGATTTACAAGTCCGTTTTTACTTTTAGAAAGCCTTATTTTGCAAACGAGAAATCTGATTTTCCATCGAAATTGATGCTTTCACAACCACTCGAATCAACGTCAAAAGGGAGAGTACGATTACTACGCAATCGTAGATTCCATCTGTGACTAGTTTTTGCATAACTTATACCTGCATCATTAGACTGAAATATTTTAAGATATTGGCACAGCTAAAATCGTCTTCGGTTTGGAATATGCTGGTCCAGTAAAACTAACGAAGAAATTCTTCCCGGCAACTTTGACGAGTTTTTTCACTTGATCGCCCTGGGACGACGCCAGATATTTCCTTATCAGCCTGAACAAACAAAAGGCTTGAAATGTGAGCTTATAAAATTTCGTAAGAAGAGAATCTCGTCCTCTTTTCCTCCAGATCCCCTCGACAAACGTGTATAAACAGTTTCTCACGAATTTCTATTTCGTTGATGTATCATATGCGTTTCCGTTTGGCACGGTCGTTGCGCAAGAGTCGGAAGACCTTGTAGATCTAATCGCATGCTAATTACGGTCGCGAATCGTGAAAAAAAGGGAAAACTTTATTCAAGCGTATCTAGCCGAGGGACTGACTATACCTAAAATACGTCGTCACGTGTGACGCACCACTGAATATCCACCAACTATGCGACGAAATACGCTGGACAAGGTCTAAGCTCTCTGTCTTTAAAATTCGTGGTAATGAACGCACGGTAAGTTGAAAAGGGTTTGATTGCCCCCTAGTGAAATGACCGACAGATCTCGTCAAACTTTATAACAACAATACACCGAGCCGTGTTGGGTCGTGAAAAGAACTACAACGGATTTCGGAACATTGGCAGGGCTGCTGTCCATTTATTTTTATTACTCCCTGCGCAAGGGCGAAGAGAAAGCCCTAAGACCGTACCAACTGAACCGTGCAAAGGTCCAACGGAAGCAAAGAGTTATCGTACTTCGAGCATACATTGTACTCTACGCGGTACGTGAGTCATTATGATTCACTTCAGGTGCCTCCGGTGCAGAGAGGTGGTGATGAAGGATAATAACCTTGCCTTACCCTTCGTTCATTGTCATTTTTCAAGCTACCGCGGACCGATAATTCATACGAGATATCGAATGCAGATAATAAGACTTTATGTATCGCATCATCGTCTTTTTTTTATATAACACAGCGATTCCCGAGTTGAATAAATTGTATTGGTTATCGAATTACGATCGATCATGTGAAACGTGTTATTATTCGTTACGTGAAAACAAGAACCTTGCGCGTATAATCTTGCCTTGCTGCTAAAGAAAACTCACGGGGAATAAGGAAAAGAGAAACGGGTTGCAATGAGTAATCACGGCTGTGATAAAGTGAAAAAGTGGAGAACACGACGAGCGTTGCTCGCCAATTGCATCCCTAGCCCCGAGGGCTTCTCAACCCTTTCATTTTTGATCTCTCCTACCTCCAGTCTGCGGTGCCATCCATCCGGTTTCAGCGTCATAGGATCTGAACCGGAAATCAACCGTTTCCTTTGACGTTGCTATCGATACGTATACACGATGAATTTAAAATGACGCTTAACTTAACATGCTGCACGGGGAGTTCAGTCATGCACGTGCAGTTTAATTGGGAGTTCCCGATCGATTTCCGCCACGCCGACAAGCAAATGCACTCCCTGCTAAAGTTTTCAACACTGCAGTTGCAAACTGCCGTTTCCCACCCACTATTCCGAATGAATTTAGCACTTTTATGAATTCCTAATCACAGCAGGACTTGCGGAAATTTCAAAACCGAAAATCCTTCTGCCCTGACTCTGTCTGCAGTAGCTCGAAATGAAAGGGTTGTGATATGTTATTGGAAAAGGTAGTACAGGTAGTTACAGACAAAGGTTGTATGTATACGAAATGCGTTGAGCACATAATAGAATATCTCCGCGGTTGTAAAGATAGCGCACGGTAACCTGCACGTAAAGGTAAATACATAAACTCGTGTGTCGTGTATTACAAACGTGTACGTGTGTGGGTGAGCCCTGTAACCCAGAGTGCCTACTAAATATGCTCGTGTGCATGAAATGATGCACCGTGAACTCGTCTCGTAATGTCAGGATCAAAAATCTAAAGAAAAGAGTTGCGTATGGGACCCGAAGTAAAAAAAAGCGTCCAGTGCGATTCAGCGGAACAGATTTACTGGCAGTTAGGGAATATCGAGTCATTTGGGAGATCGTTAAAGCATCGATCTTGCACCGTGATGGAATTTATGCCGAGATGGTTATTGCAGGGATGGTCACGTAAAGTTCCATTTAATCTTTTCAATTTTTAGGCACAAGCATTGCAGTGCATTGCAGACTCTTTGTACCCGTCAAACAAGAGTCGAATTTTCAATGTCAAGTTCGGGGAAAACCGTAAGCCAAGCATAACAACCGGAAGCTCCTTGTCTGGGTTCCACCTGTCGGCGTGACGTCACGTCCCCTTGGACCGTCGATGGTTCAGTATTAACGGCAGGTAGTTCCTTCGACCCGTCATAGGCGCACCCACACCTCGGGTTCCATAAATAATTGGTACCTACTGTAAACCATGCATCGGCAGGTATTCGTTGGACAGAGAGGACCGTCAAGTATTTGCGAATTCCGTTCGGGATTGAAAATAAGCCTATCAATCTCCAACTTTGCACTGTCCCCAGTAAATATTCATAAAAATAAAAATAAATTCCTAACAGTATTTATACCTGCAGACGAAAAGATGAAGGTAAATACCTGAAAAGGTAGGTGAAACAATGAAAGGTAGAATCGAAGCCGTGAAGATGATATCGGCTGCAAGTTTTGTCGCTTTCACTTTGTCAAAATAGTCAAGTTCCGTTAACATTTTGAAGCTTTAACTTTCGTGTATTGCGGATTTTGTCGAATAGAAGTCCGGTATAAGTACTAAATAACTGTAGGACCAAAGTTTTGGCGTGTTCTACTCACGAGCTGCGAAATAGCAAGATCCGATCGAAGTATCGTGACCAAGGAAGCCATTTTTGCGTGGGTATAATAACTTCCACAAGGTTTCGACCGGAGCAAGATCCAATTAGCAGCAACAAGATTAGGATTAATCGTGAGATAATTTCGATAGTTAGCGAAAAACTGGACTGATAGAAACAATCGGACTTTTGTGAACAACTATCCCACTCGAAGAATGGTAAATTGAAGTAAAGTACGTTTTCGATGAAGCAAGCTGAGAAGTAAAATGACACTTGAAGAAGTGGCCTAGGAACATCAAAAGAGAAGTTGTTGAGAAACGCGACCAGAAGAATTGTGGAAACTGAACCACTTTAACCATTGTTCGCGAGAGGCGGATTCTCCTCGGAGAAACACAAACGCGTCTCGACCCTTGGCTATACCCGTATGCATGTATTATATAGCCATTTTTATGTGCACTTGGATGTATACCGTGTACCTGGAGAGCAGAGAGGAACAGACACCCATTATAGCCACCCATTTTCACGTCTGCAGCCTCTTCTCACGCTCGAACTCTTTTGAAAGCGAGGTCGTTCTGGTTTTCACATTCTGTACGAGTTCTATCTTTCGTTTAATTTAATATATACTATCGTCATTTCCGTGCGTGATTTTGACCATGCGTATTCTAACGCCGTTAATTTCCAAGATTGGACTAAATGAATTTTGATAACGTATTTCGCCGTTAAGTTCTACAAGCAAAACTAGCAACACGGTACAAAACTTTTGTCGTCCTGATCTTGATGGAATTTAGATATTTCACTTTGCATTTTGGAGTTTGTCCTTTAATGTTACACATTAGCGTTAACACAGATATATTACTAACAATAAGTGTGTGTAAGTTGGTAGTCGGCATGGCCTCATTAACACGCAACGGCAACAACTGAACAAACGGTATTCACATTTGATCAACTGTTTATACACGCGTAAAAATGACTTTCGTGCATTTTTTTTACCCCAGTTGTACTCCGAATTGCGATGCAGAGCTGATGGTGTATGTAACTATGTACATGCATACCTGTACACTACGCGTGGCACGGAGACTCTGGGGTAATTGCATAAGCGTTACGTAAAACCGTGTAAATAGACACAGGGACAAAACCCCAGAGGAGCCACAACTACAACGAACTTTGCCGTGGTAATTTAGAGTCCCAGCAATCGACGTATCTCTCATTCTGCGACTCAATTGACTCGATATGAGTTCGCGGAAAAATCCGTACACCTTCACTCTTGTACCCTTTCATATGTATTTGTATTAAATATCTGCAGTCTAACTTATTATTTTTATTCATTATTATTATTATTATTAGTTAATGAAAAAAATTAATCAAACATCGACCGTGCATTGCAGTGATTGAAATTGGAGTAGAACTTGGGATACGACTTACTGTTTTGAGAAGATTTAATCTTAGTAATAGTCGATCTCTACGACGTTGATTGGATTTCTTGTGTTTATACATATGCTATGACTTGCTGCTGATACTTGTGAATTTTTTTCTGTACTTCTATTAGCTGTTTATATGTAATAGACGCCTATCATCCAGCACAATTAAAGAGCCAAGTTCTGAAAGTTGGACTATACTGAATCGGAATTGTATTGTTCTTTTGATAGCATACTAATATTAAACATTTTAACAACGCCGGGTAAAGGCCAATCAAATTTTGATAAGCGTAATGTAATTGATCAAGGTGAATACATCGCGAATGTACTCAGGGTCTTCGCGGTATAACGGCAATAGTAATTGTATAAAATGAATTCAAGTTTTGATGGTTGAACCTTGCCGAATGATACACCAATGCCACGTCTAGGCATTCTTGGTATGAATCTGGATTCATCGTAGATAACCGGAAAACGTATACAGGTGATCAGCAATTGCTGCTGCTGACGGAATTGTTTTTAACTGACGTCAACGAAGCGTCAACATTCACGTAAACAACTGCCCACTGTCCCGCAATTATACATACACAACTCTAGCAGCTCACCTCGATACATATAATAGTAATTTTTTGAATAATCATTCATTCTCGTATTCAATTCCTCGCAAACTGTACAGCATATCGTTGAATTATTATGTAACGTAATTGTAAATAATTTATCGCGAGGTTTTGAATTTGCGTAATCGTATACAACCACTTAATTCGTAAGCAATATTTTTCTTTTCATATGTAACGATGATAAGAGGAATTTTACTTGGAAATTTCATCGTCACAGTCGTCATAGTACCTAGATTTATATGCGCATCAATTTATCAAAGTATACTAAGTTTCGAGACGATTTATGATTCACTGTTGTCAAGAAATTACGAATATCTTCTGGAATTCATGATCATGCTCACAAAAATTAACCTGACCGGTACACTCTTAGCAATTGGATCTGCTTGTGAGTAACCGACTATGTTCACACTATTGGTATGCTGGGTATTTTGTAGCTTAACGAATAACATTCGATGTAGTCGTGAGACGGAGCTCCAGTGAAACGATAGAATAACAATTCACCACAAAATAGCCATTTCCATTCATTTATTTCAAAATAAATTCACTATCTTGACTCAATCAGGACAATGCCGTAGGCATCGTTAGCACGTATTAGTTTAGCACGGGAAAGCAGCCAATTCCAGCTTGAAAACTTAAGTCGCACTATCCAAGCAGAGTTTATTACCGGTTCCATTGACATTATGAAATTACGTAGCTAACGGAAAATTTTTATTGATCAGTAGTATGTGTGTGATGTGAAAAACTTACCCGGATGAACTTGGGCTTGTAACCATCGTCGTCGATGTCTCCAGATACTATGGGGATATTCATTATGTTCTCATTATACCATCGATGACCAAGCGGCGAACCTGAGTAGGTCACAAGTGGAAGGCGGTCACCACTCGTTGAACCAAGACGAAAAAATATTTTGAAACAAATCGGTCGTTGGTTTGCGTCACTTGTAAACACCGCACAGAAATACCAAAATTCGATTCAATCACTCGGCCCGAAGTGTTACCAAATGCAAATGCAAATGCCTGGAGTGTCGTGAATATGCAAGTATGCTGCAGAGACGCCCAGCTGCTACATTTGTCCGTTAAATTCACCCCAATTTAATCAAAATTTATTCAAAAAAAAAGGGCTGCAGTATCGCGGTTGAAAAAACGAACCCGAACTTTTTTACCTGCTGCACACCACGCAGTGGTTCGACACTTAATATCGTCGCGTTGCTCCTTGCATGACATTTATCATCATCTTTATCGTCAACTCCTCCCTTTTGCCGGATTCGAAATTTTTTATTCCTTATAATGCGTATCCAAAACGTTATCACACTAGTTTTAAACGCCAATAGGCTTTACGCAAGACACGTTTTTCATCCGTTCACCTCTTCACTCACTGTACTCTATTCACTTCTTTCGTTATATTATCCACGATTCTAAGCCGTATAATCGCCCGATATTACACTCGCACCCCCGTCAAAATTCGTGGCCAGACTGCGCGCCGCTCGGCCACCGAACTGGCAGACTCTCGAAACTGTGAATTTTCCCTTGAATCGGTATCGTTTCTCCCTCAAATCAACCGTAGCGCAATGTCACCGTCCAGGTCGAGGCTGTCGGCGGCTCGAATGTTTGTGGGTGAGTGTAGTAAGCGTTGTGCCCAACTGAAGTTGGTACGTCACGCAGCAGACGACCGGGGAGTCCGGTGTGTTGGTGTACTATCTTTGTGACGTCACCACAGAATGTCAGCGGCAGGTAGAACGCCGACTGTATAGTACCTTACCACTCGGCTCGGCTGCACAGGTACGATAAATACCACTATAAACCGGCGAGGAGGCACGGAGTATAGCGTTTCGAACACACGCGGCCGCGGTTTGAATCCCAACGGCAAAACGGGCGCCGCTTTAGCCGCGTCGCCTCGCCTTGCGGTTGTCGTGGGTGGAGGAAAGATATTATTCGTCGGTTTACTAGAAACCCTAGAAACCGGCTTATACCGAAGTCCACGCTCCTCTAAAGCCTACCGGAGATTCGAATCTCCTACTCCGTAGTGGAACGGAGTCCTCCTTATCAGCCACGGCCGCCGTGATAACTTTTTAAAAGCCCGAGTAACCGTCAAGCACTGGAGGGGTCCTCATTGAAATCCTTGAGATAATCGTCGGTCGAAAGGTTTCTGTTTTTCCTCAGGGATGAGGTTCGGACTCGCGTTTCATTTTGGACTACTGCGAGTTTACAGTCACCGGTGGAATTCGGCTACTGGTCCACCAGCTGACCGTGACGGACTCGAACGGATTAAACTTGTTTGAGTAACTATGATATTGTTACCGATATGCAATTCTAATTTCGAGGTGTTCTAATTCGACCATTAATGAGGGAATGTTTGTTCTTCTACGAAGATATCCTGCGTATAACAACTTGAGCTTCAGACTTTGGATTGGTGCGCTTATTCTAACATATATGGTACTGCGGCACGGAGAATAGTCTCAGACGGCTACGCTTTTAATCACCGCACTTAGACTGCTCTGTACTCATGTAGAACCGGTGATCTCGACATTTATGAAGATAAGCAATTCCTGCTCTCAACACGTAGATTCGTCCGCCTATAAGATGAGGATTAAAACGATCTTAGTACCTCGAGAAAATGAATAGTCTGTGTAGTCATCTGGAATTTTTCTGTTAAATAATTACGTTCATGCCACGTACGCTTGATCTCGTGTTAAATAAAATGCCAATTCACTGGGGGAATCGCCTTCGCGAAGAAACTAATCTACTGAATTCTTACAAACATTTTCCATGCTTTTTAATGAACACTCAAAAGTTGCAAGTTTAGTTGATCTGGTAGTATCGACGAACAAATGCACTATTGACATGTTATTGCATTGCAATGCGAACAATTCACTTGAGTGAGGTAAAAATGACTCACTGAAATAGCAGTCGATGCGATGTGTTATCCCTGAAAATATATGTACAACGTATCGCCGGTGAAACTCGTGTTCGCCTCACAAACGAGTTCGTCCGACTGGCAAAGCGGGAAGGATGCAAAAAAAAAAAATTAAAACAAACGAAAAGCTTTTATCTTATGTGAAACACACTTCAGAAACTTTCGCAAAACATTTTCCTGGCATCTGCCGAGAATCAGCTGTATTAAAAAATAATTCACACTTGTACCTCTGAAACATGTAAGCCGGTTACGTTCATGCGCAAGCCATATTCTAGACCAAAGCCTGACCATAAAAGTGAAGAAACTTAAAATGAAGTCAATTGTAAATGTTATGGCAAGTAACCGTTTAGACTATGATCACTTACTGTGTACACCTTACACATCAACCCGATAACGGCAAAAGTAAGTGTTTTCCCGCCGACTGGAGACTGTTTTGTACCAGCTGCTGCGTAATAAGTGCATAACGCTAGCGACACGGACTGAGCACGGCTTTTACTTACGCTGATAACGTAGAAATGCAGCAACATACATGCTCGGTAATCTAACGTTAGGAATGCCGCCGAAGATGAAGGCGCAGAAATCTTGCAGGGTAACAATAATAAAATCCTGTTAATAAACCATGTTTGACTAGAATTCTTTAGCTTGATCGCAATATAATGCTCACCGGAAAACATTCTGCGGAGCCACAATGCATGAGTATTGCGTATGTTATACCTATACCTACTGTGATGAATTGAAATCATTTGTTTTCGCAGATGTTAACATTTTATGGAACACGAACTAGGCTACCGCGCCAGGAACTAGGCTGAATCGTTCGTTGACGATGCTCCGAAACAACTTGCGAAGATTCATTGGCATCGAAATTTTAAATGGCAAACAAACAAATATATTCCGATTTTGTTCAAGTTAATACTTATATAACTCATTTCTATTGCGCTACGTGAGATTAAGAATTACGATGGTCAATGGCATATTCCTGGCATCTTTCATCGTAGTTTACGACTCGTATTATACCTATGTACGCATTAAGGTTGTAAGTCAGAATTGATTTAACGTGCTTGATAAAAGATAAGAATTTACATGTGAAGTCAAACAAGTTCCAGCCGATGCGATGCATGATGTGAAACTGAAAAACGTTAAGTTATTTCAGAAGGGTACGTGAGTATCTTTCCTTAAAGCGGCTTGCATTAATGCTCGTAACATGAATCGAGCCGATTGTTAAATCACACGGTGTACTTTGGTATTCCATTTTTGATTCTCAACGTATTCAATTCATTTTCTACTAGCAACAGTTTTCCTTATTCTAAAAAAAAAAAAAAAAAAACTGCATATCCACATATTCTGAATTTATTTTGACTTTCTGTACCAGAAGATAATGAATTTTCGTACCGAATCACCAAAAGCTATTTGCTGATCGAAAACTTCACACGTAAATACTGTTGGCATTTTTAAATATCGCATTACGTTTATACTTTGTTGTACCGGTTGTAATATACATATATTGAGATTTGTGAAAATTCAAAAACCCTGTTACTTGCTTAACCTTTGATGCTTATTATACTATTGTTAAAGGATCAAAACACTACCTTCTAACTGCAGGATAGTACGCATATGCAGAAAAGCAGATAGTACGTTTTAAAATAATTCAAATAATTCCTTGGAGTCCAATCGCACTGTATGTGGTACAAAACCGAGTGCACACATTATTTTTAATGGTTTTTCCTCGCCAGAGTCCTTGGATTCTCATTGCATACACAATTAGCTATGTATGTCGCGTGACGCGATCTACGCAACCATTATCTATACCGCTGAGCAATAATAATTCTAAATCACGCGTCATGGATCAGCATTACAAACAGAAATTGCATTCCTGAGCGCAACATAAATTGTTCAATATTCGCCCCTTAATTGTCAGATAACGACAAACCCACCTTTTGGTGTATCTTGGCTTCGTTGATTCATGCAGGCATTGCTCACATTCACTGGCTGAAGACTCGCTCTTGTTTGCCCCCCGCATCCGGAATCAGCTGTGGCGCAGCCGGATCTTTCAATTTCCTTCTTGGGGCATTTCGATCCTCCATACTTTGATGATAGCAATCTGAAGGTCAATTGAACGTGCTTTGAAAATTGATTATGTTACTTGGATTACTCGGTAGTGGATTACCAATGCAGGTTCTTTACAGTGAAACCTGATTTGATTCCATGATTCGTCGTCGATATACAGTCAAGTCACACTCCATGTATGGAACGCAACAAGCTACCCAGATACGCTTTTCAACGAGTAATTAACAATTTCTACAGACGTAAAAATCATTATTGCTGATTATGTGTGTAAATTTGCCCAGTTCACTTCACATCGGCTAGTTTCCGACAAATTGAATACGGGACATTTCTGCTCAGTTGTAGTAAAAGATTTTTTGACCACCTGTCAACACAGAAAAAATAATAAGAAAGAATTCAAAGCGATTGATAAATTCCACCAACAAATCATTGATCCGAATCATAAACGTAATTATTACCTATATCTTTCTGAAGTAACTTAAATTTTATCCTATTAAAAACGGAGAATAGAAATTCTAATCAGTCCTCAAAAGTTTGTAGAGGAGGGTAATCTCGAGTGGCGTTAAATTTAGTATCCTGTACGCACAGATAAATGATTCGCTTGTGAGCAAGTATTCCGTGTATTTCTGAGTAAAAAAAAAATTGGTCACGTTATGTCAGTGCTTTATCGTTGACGCAACATCTGGGCAACGATACATGACAAGATTGTAATCGAGCAACAGCGGTGAGCAAATATAAAATTGGGCGTTCATCTCTCGCACAGCGTGCAAGATTAAAGCTCGGGATCAGTGTCCTTGTGTCATTCAGGCGTATAATAAATCATTTGTGATCGGAATGAAAACGAGTATAACATCTGGCACATTTGTTGCAACGATGATCAATTTAAATGATAAATATCAGGGTCGAGCATGAATTTCAGAAGCTACTTCAGTACGAATCTAGCACACCTGTGTCAGGTGTTGCATAATTTTCAACTAATAGTTTGAAGAAATTATGGCTACCCTATGGCTCCAGAGCCAGGACGTAGTTTTTTTTTTATTATTGTAACGAGTTTCTGGTATTTGGTACAGGTCTCATGATCGTTAAATTTACATTAAACACTTTCTATCAATTTCGATCAGACGTTTCCAATATACGCAATACAAAGTTTCCATTTCAATATCGTAGAAGGCATATTTTAACAGAGCTGACTTATGATATTTGTAAATTCTTAAAATCCGAACGAACATGATTATTGCAGTCTCGTTTCAATGTTCGCGCGTTCTATGTGGTCGGCATCATCAGAGTCATCTAATGGCAGAAACTGTAAGGTACGAATGAATTTTTAAACAATTTCTTTATCGTTCGTCTTGCACCGCTCTCTACTGGTACCCTGACAAACTGCAATCGCTGTTCCAAAATTCATCTCCGAGTCCGCTGCATGAGGCCACGGAAAACTTTCATTGTTGGAAACAGAACCTTCTCGCAGTACGTCCCTCGTGTTTCTGAAAGTATTCTTCGTCCCACTTAAAAGTTATTTATTACTGAAGTACAGTATTCGCCCTATAAGTACGGACTTAGCGTGGCTTCGATTTACGTCTGTAGCTGTCTCGCAGTGATCATAAAATCTTTAATTTCAAAAATTAACTTCGAATAAAGCATAAAAATGACCGGAATCACGGCTGCCGGCGACGGGCGACGCGCCCTTGGTCAGGCTTATAAAGATAAAAGCAAACCAGCCGATATTCGTGCCAGCAACATCAACGCGGCTAAAGGTGTGTCAAAAATTATATTTTCTAGTGCTCAAATAAACAGACCGAATATCAATCACTAATATTCAAATTCCCATAAACTGATCTCTTCAACATGACATCACCATTTATGGACATAAGTCGCGGAGCCCACGCGTGACTTTACAGCCTCTTCAACCACACTCCGTTTCAGATAATCATTTCACAGTATCTGTAAGATGATGGGATTTGAAAAAAATTTCATCGGTTTTAAATTTAAATCCTAGACATTTCGTATTAACATTTTTTCAAATTCTCCTTCGTCTTACTTTTTCCGCAAATGTTGAATCTAATTTAACCTAACCTACAAAATAACACACGCCCGTTCCGCTTAATTGAGAAAATATGCCTTTTTTTGTCTCATCACCGATTTAATCGAATTACACCGTATCAAAAAACTTGTATTGATAAACGTCATCTCATTTTTTTGTCATCTTTACGTAAAATTACTGTAAGAAGGTATAACGTGTGAATGCATTTATTTAATTTTGGATCATATTTTTGAAGTTTCAACAATATATATTGGTTCTTCAATGGCCAAGTTTTTTTTGTCATTATTGTAGGAATGAATTCACATTGAAAATTTTTATTAGAACAAGCTTGCTAAAAAGATTCTTCATTGTTTATGCGTGGGAAATTAATTTGTATTTGTTCTAATATTCTGGTTTTCAAATTTTTTAAATTATGTCAACTTCAAATTAAATAATCGCTTTCTCCTGTTCTTGAAATTAAACCTAATGATTAAAATATTTGGTTGACATAGCTCTGGATTTTTTTTGTACATAACTTGATTTCTGAAAGTTATCAAATGATTTATTAACTACGTCCAATCATCCTTGTTGCTGAAGTTATGAATTTTTAAGTTATCAGTGCAAATAAACTATCGATTTGATCAACACTTTTGTGATTGCGAATAGTATTTCTACTATAATGAAAGATTTCAAGTTTATCGAAAGAACTCGTTAGTCATTAATAATACCTGGCTATGAAAAAATACAATCAAACTGTATCATGCCTTCAAAAATATTATGTTCGAATTATGTGCCTGTTGAACTAATTATAACTATATTATGATGCTTCAGCTGTGAGTGATGCCATCCGCACGAGTCTGGGTCCACGTGGTATGGACAAAATGGTATGTGTAAAGTAACGACAAAAAGTAAAAAGAATAAACAAAATTATCCAATAAAGCGAGAATAAAAATTAGTTGGACATTATTGCATGAAATTTTGTGTTACAGATCCAAGCTGGTAACGGTGAAGTCACAATTACCAATGATGGTGCAACGATTTTAAAACAAATGAATGTGGTACATCCTGCAGCCAAAATGGTTAGTTGAATGAATTTCCTAAAATACCTTTCTGTTGGTGAAAGACACAGCATGAGCAATGATTTGAATTTTTTTTTCCTCCTTCAGTTGGTAGAATTGTCCAGGGCTCAGGATACCGAAGCTGGGGACGGCACTACGAGCGTCGTAATAATTGCTGGTGCACTACTAGAGGCTGCTGAACGACTATTGCATAAAGGAATTCATCCAACTTCGATAAGCGATGCTTTCCAAAAGGCAGCTTTGAAAGCAGTTGAAATTTTAAAGGAAATTTCTCACCCTATAGAATTAACTGACCGTGTGGCATTGATCAAAAGTGCTGCAACCTCTTTGAACTCGAAGGTAGTTTCGAAATTCACTTCATTATGCTGACATCAATTACAAGTAATAAGATTCTTGCAAGTTTTATATATACTGTATCTTGTTTCGAATTTTTAGGTAGTTTCTCAACAATCAAGTTATCTCGCGCCATTGGCTGTAACAGCAGTTCTAAAAATTACCGAACCAGGAATGGAAGCTGCTGTCGATTTAAAAGTAAGTAATTCATTTTTATACACATCTTAATTGGATCTTTGTTGGATTTATATAACAGGGTGCTAAGTTTCCTGAACTATGTTGATAGGACATCAAAGTCATCAAAAAACTCGGTGGTACAACTGAGGACACGGAACTCATTCAGGGATTAGTGTTCACACAAAAATCATGTAACGTCAATGGGCCAAAGCGAATCGATAAAGCTAGGATCGGTCTAATTCAGTTCTGCATTTCACCACCAAAGACCGACGTAAGTCACATCAGCTAAGGAGTTTAATTATTACACTCTTTAATTACTATTAAATGATGACTAACTCCGTCTAAATCTGTTACAGTTCGACTATTTAAATAAGAGTGAACAAATTGAATAATAATTTACAGATGGACCACAACGTTATTGTATCAGATTATTCTGCAATGGACCGTGTGCTGAAAGAAGAGCGTGCATATATCTTGAATATTGTTAAGCAAATAAAAAAGAGCGGTTGCAACGTACTTCTTGTGCAAAAGTCGATTCTTCGAGATGCTATAAGCGATCTTGCCATCCATTTCCTCGACAAGATCAAAGTAATGGTTATAAAAGATGTCGAACGAGAGGACATTCCTTACGTTTGTAAGACGTTGGGTTGCAGGCCAATCGCCTCGCTTGATCATTTTACACCTGAGAACCTAGTGAGTGCAGATACTTGCGAAGAAATTCAAACTGGAAGTTCGAAATTTGTCAAGGTAAGCTTTCTGGTCAAGACTTCCTTGTGAAACCTGTTTACAAAAGTTAATTTAAATTTCTGATAGTAAATACTTGCTAAAAATTACGTGCTTACATGTTGCGTGGTTTTATTTCAGATTAGTGGAATCCAAAATCCAGGTCGTACAGTTACGGTATTAGTTAGAGGCAGCAATAAACTGGTGCTGGAAGAGGCTGCTCGATCTCTGCATGACGCATTGTGCGTAGTTCGTTGCCTTGTCAAACAGCAAGCACTCCTTGCAGGTGGCGGAGCACCGGAAACTGAATTAGCTCTCAAACTTGCTGCTTATGCCCAGACGATTGGTGGCACAGACGCCTACTGCTTCAGAGCCTTTGCTAACGCCCTTGAGGTTTGTTGAAATAATTCTATTGATTCGAATATAAGTCGAGGGAGTTTCCCATTGATCGTGCGATCCCCTAAAAAGATCCGAATATAAGTCGAGTACAATTTTTGAGGGTAAAGTCGGTTATCAAAAACCTTGACTTATACTCGGGCCAATACAGTACTTGACAGACTCTGATAAAAGTACATCAAATTTTTTAATAATACTATTTTCATCTTTCTATATTGTAGGTGATTCCGTCAACCTTAGCAGAGAACGCGGGTCTTAACTCAATCGCCACTGTCACTGAGCTTCGCAACAGGCATGCTCAGGGTGAAACATTGGCAGGAATTAATGTTCGCAAGGGCGCAATAACGAATATTTGGGAAGAAAACGTCGTTCAACCTCTTCTTGTTTCGACCAGCGCCATTACCTTGGCTTCGGAGACTGTCCGTAGTATATTGAAGATCGACGATATCATTAATACCATGCAGTAAACTGTTAGCCTTAACATGATTGCGCGATATGTTCATCAGCATTGTAAGTGCAATGTATCACAATGCTCGTAAAGTAACTTTTTATTCGTTCGTTTGAATCTGGAGAAAAAAGACATTGGTTGTTTCTTTCTCTTCTAATTACAGATTTTACCATAACATTGCATTGGCTTTTCCCGAGAATAACGCTTTACACAATTCATTATTAATCGATATCGATACGTTGATGTTCGACATATTACTGAGGATCTACGTCTTGGAGTCGATTCTCTTATTCCAACTAAAGCTACGTTAAATGCTTCACTCTTATGCACTTCTTGTATTCGTATGAGATTATATAATAAAATGAATTTAAAAATATTTCGGACTACATACATCTACCGTTTCATTCCCACCTAAGTCGTAGCATGCAGAAAACAAAAAATTTCTAATATTTGTGGTACCAAAAGAATGTATTCAATTGAAAAATTATTTTGTAATCATAATGGGCAGTAGTAATTACTCCAGAATTTTTACATATTACTTTTATACACGTTAGATTATTAAGAAGCATAATTACGATTCCATTTAAACAGCACGAGACGAATCAGCGGGAGTAGACGCGTATCGCTCTGTCGCTTCCGTTCTTTGAACGTAACAATTTCAGCGATTAGATATGGACCACCACTTCTATAGAGTCGTGTGAATGTGACATAAAAATCAGTTTCGAGCTCTATGTATTGTTCATTCGTAAATCTAGTTATACTTGGGCGCGATAAGAAAATGCACATTTAGATACATTCCGCGTATTTTCATAACATTGACAATGTTTGATCGCAAATTGCGGGTTTGTGGAAGGGATTCACTGGAAAAAATGTTTTAGTGCTCATCAGTAAAGCAGTGCAGGAATACGAATAATACACATTCATTGTCAGCCACAAATTTGCACACCATGAGGTACTTATAGATCCTAATTCGATTTTCTATTTCTTTCTACGCAACATCATCAGATTCTGTGATTATTCCAACGTTATCAACATGGTCTGTAAAAAAAAACTAATCATTATTCGTCTTCTTTACGCGTTTCAAGGTTGATCGTCGTGACCATTTTCATTCAATTGCCCTTTCTGATACGGATGGACAATCTTTTTCCATACGTGGATTATTCAAAGAATCCCTGTGATGATTTTTACACTTTTGCTTGTGGAAATTTTCAAAATGTACATCCTGTCCCCGAGGGGTATAGTATTTGGGACGGGTTTATCAGATTGCAAAGAGAAGTCGATGAACGATTGAAAGGTACATTTTTGTTTGAATGACAAATTAAAATTGGAGATGCTAAACGTAAAATAATTTATTTATGGTTTTGGACATATGGAATTAAAAAAAAAATCAAACTCTATGCATATTTATCCACAGAATTATTGGAGAACGAAAGATCTGTGGGAGATTCAAAGTCTTTTGTAAAAGCCCAGGACATGTACGCAGCTTGTATAGATACAAAAACTCGTGATAGGAGAGGAATTTCAACAATGTTAAAAGTATTGGAAGAAATTTGGCCGAAAAAAAATGAGGAGAGTACGATGTCTAAAATAACTTCGGCCGATTGGCGAAGAATGGCTAGATTCGTTGCTAATTATGGCGTGCAATTTTTTTTCAAACTAACAGTTCGAACTGATATATGGAATGCAACGAAAACTTCGATATATGTATGTATAAGAGCATAATTCTGCGTCGCCTTTTTTAAATCAAATTTCAAGTTTCAAGTGCATTTTGTGCAACAATAAGCATTTCGTACCGTATAAGAGAAATCCTTCAGAATAACCGAAGTTCCCCTTGTTGCGGCACAAGTGAAAAAATATTACCCATCTAGATCGAGCACGATGATTTGACATTGCCTACTGCATTGCTGCGACAACCAGTACGGATTTTGGACAATGATTTTTCCAGTAGAACCGACTCTACCTTTATCGAATATTTGTCAAAAATTATGATCATATTGCGGGATTTTACTCAAAGTGACATCAGCGATTATGAAATCAGCGCGAAAGCGAGAAGTATCAACGAATTCATGAACGTCTTGGCGGATCCAAAGGTACCGTATTCAAAATACCTCTTTCTAATTGATCAGATCCTTTTCGATTAAAGCAATCAGAATTATTGAATAATAAAAATATCCCTGTGGTTTTGTCTTAGGAATTAAATTACGGCAGAGATACCGCGAAGACTAATATTCCTAACGTAGGAAGTACGACGTTAGCAAAATTACAAGCTTGGACAGACGAAGTACTGGATCAATTTACCGACACGGTGAGCGGATGAGAATCTGTATTTGTTTATTTTCGATTATTTTTCTTCCATCTTCGTGATCGAGCACAATGATAATCCAGCTTTGATAAGTTGTCAAAACTGTCATAAATTTTTTATTCGTAGTGTTTTTTTTCCCCAATCATACAGATTAATTGGAGAACGTATCTACAGATCGCCTTCAAAAAGTCTAGGGTCAAAGTGAACAATGACACGCAGATTTTTATCACGAATCGAAGTCTGTTGCGTAACTTGTTAATATACGCGCACGAAACGGGAAAGGAGCTGTTGAGTAAGTACAACGAAATAAAAATATGCGACCAGCCTCGAGGTCGCATCGCGAGTCTCTTCCTCGAAGTTACTATAGTAAAATAGAATAACAATAAAGGAATGTTCCTAGTATAATTTTAATAACGAAGTAAAAGAAATTACGAATAATTTCCAGATGATTTCGTCTATAGTCGGATGGTCACTTTTATGGCACCTGAATTGTCATCAGAAATGTACAATATTTCAATGGATTTCTACATAAATCGCGGATACGTGCCTCCAGGTTATCCAACATGGAAGTATTGTCTCCACAAGGTCTAATTTCGTGATAAATCAATGTTTTATTTTCGCTGCATTCGACCATCGATTGTGCGTCTCATTTCTTAGTACAATTTTAGTTTGTTTGAACTGATGGGGTACTCAACAGTGCCGAACTAATTTTAAAGAATTTATATTTTTTTAAATTTCAAACATCTGGTCAACTGTTGAATGCTGAAGGTTTTAGATTTTCCGAAAATCGGACTGAGCTTCACCGTCGCACAAAAATACCGAGAAAAATATGTTAGCGAAGAAAGAATCAAAAGGGCGCAGGAAATGATGGAAAATTTGAGAGACGCTTTGGAAGAATTGATAGATGAGGCAGAATGGATGGACGACTTTACCAAAAATTATGCAATCTACAAATTGAATAGCATACTGATACTAACTGGAAGCCCGGATTATTTAAAAACTGAATCACAAGTGGATCAGTATTACAGAAAGGTATATGATCTAGAATCAAGAAGTTCGAAATCTATCGTGAATGACGATTGCATGGTTTCAAAAAAATCAAATAATGAAAATTCGTTTTAGCTAAAAATTTACAGGTACGACCATTTTGGAAATATGAATAGACTTCGAAGTTTCAGTCAATGGAAAAATTTCGCGGAGTTACGAATCTACCGAAATAGAAATTCGTGTGTATAATCAATAAAATCACATTACAAATAAGAGTAAGAAAAACTTAATAATCTCAGTATTTAAGCCTAATTAATCGACCATTCCAGATGGACGCAATCACCACTAATCGTCAACGCTTATTACAACGGAATAAATAATAGAATACGTACGTACTACATGTCGTAATTCAACAATTACGTTTCTTCGTGATCCCACTTTGTCCTTCATTGGTGTCTATTCTTTGTTAAAACAGTATTTCCCATCAGCACAATGGCAGAGCCATTCTTCTCTGGCAATAGTGGAAGGTATCTTAAGAACGTAATCAATTAATTATAATCCGTTATAAATTCAACTACTTACACGTTATTGTATTTTAAAATAATTCGTCAGTTTTTTCGACTACGCTCGTATCGGTTCAGTAATGGCACACGAACTTACACACGCGTTCGACAGCCAAGGTAATTTTAACGACCGTAGAACACGTTTATTTTAAATAAAATATGTAACTACATACCCTTCGCGAGAAGTTAATCGATTGTTCATTTATTCAGGACGATTATTGGATGCTGAAGGCTCATTGAAAGGCTGGTGGTCCCAGTCAACTGAACAAGTATACGCGACAAAAATAAAATGCTTCATCAAACAATATAACCAGTACATTTCGGGAGATTCTGAAGCAACTGTAAAGATTTTACCATTTCATTATTTAAATTAAATTAAATTTAACTTGGTACAGAAGTCATTGTCTCATCAATAGATAGACGGCAAGTACACGTTATCCGAAAATATTGCCGACAATGTTGGATTGAGAGCGGCCTTTAGAGCATTTACAAAAGAGAGAAACAAACTACCGGCTTTATATCATTGGAGCAGATTCAACAATTTTATGTCAGACAAATATTTCTACTTGGCATTTGCTTCGGTAATAACTGATGAAAAACTTAATGTTCCTCCTTTAAGCCTGAAAAAAACTTGATTAATTTGTGTGATTTGAAAGTTAGGTCTAGGTTTGAAATCTTTAATAATTCAATATTCCGGGGATGCCCTGCTCGATTTCGTCGTTGACGTATATATCTTCAAATATCGAAGTCCGCATATCTCAAACCCAAAAATACACGCAATTCTGAGCAAAAACACTTCAACATATTTTCATTTGACAGAACAAAGAAATTGCATGAATTCTACGAATTTATTATTGCGATTTCGCAGAATCAATACCATTCCTTTATTTTTGCGTCAAATGAAAATGCATTGGAGCATTTTTGTTCAGATTTGCGTATAAAATGGACTTGTTGAGTCCATTTTGGCGTTTGAGATACGTAGACTAAGATATTTGGAGATATACACGTCAACCACGAAATCGTTCCTTAAATTGAACTTACCACATTTAGTCATATTCCGCATTTTCAAAAAATGTCATTGCTGAGACTGCATGAAATGAAAGATTGAGTTCTAGACACAGTAAAATGTTATTTCGAGTATTTGAAATTAGTTTTCAGCGACAATGCCAAGATAGATTTTGATTCTCACAATATTTTTTACAGATTTGGTGCCACACAGGTGCAACAGAACATAGCGACAAACACGCACCCCACAAATATCGCATACTGGGACCGATACAGAATATGGAAAATTTTGCCAAAACTTGGCAATGTTATGAGATGATTAGCAGAAGTCGAACGAATGCAATGAACTCCTGGGAGCGAGCAGACAAGGACATATGCATATTGTGGTAATACTGTTCACACCAGTGCAATATATTACTATCAAGTAAATTAGTCAAATAAATAGTGAAAAATGTATGAAATAAGTTGAAACCACTTGCCACCGCAAGCGTTTAATATTTCAACTGCCAACATTTGAGCGGGATATTGGGAACTGAAGACAGACGAATCGATGGAAAATTACCCGATGTTCAATAAAAATGTGATTTCATTTTAATAAAATATTCAACACTCTCACGTTACAACAGTCTAATAATTTCTATGGAAATGTACTACCGCCTATTTCCTTAAGCATTTATTACCGCTACCGAATGATCACGTTTTGTTTTTCAACCTCCAAAATACCACAACTGATCTGGAGGATAAAATCTTTGTGTATCGTAAAGAATTAGAATTAATCAACCCTAAATTCATTTGTGCATCTTATAGATAAATGTATAAATGCGTGCTTTTGCGTATAAACAAATGCGTTGTAAATAGGATATGAATATACGCAATATATATAGAATTAGTCAATTATTGTCATTTGAGGAAATTTCCACAATTGCTGACTCGTCAAGTCAATAAATATGATAATTAAACGAAACGAATATTCTAGATGCCCAAGGCCAAATACATATATAAATCTGTGTGCGTACATCATATTCTCTCACACTTAAGTACTTACGAAACGATGATCAGGAAAAATTATTTTTTATCTAGATTGTACCAAATCTAAATATGTGGATCTGACCTCGTGGTTTGCCTTCAATTTCTCTATGATTGAAATCAAATTTTATTAGGATGTTTGATTCTCGAAATTCGTGAATATTAGATGGTTATATGGATTTGTCAAAGAAAAAAAAAGAGAAAAAACGGGAATATCATACGAAAATTGAAATCACGTTTTTCAAATGCGTTGATCACAGTCCACTGTAATCATTTAGGCTAGGTATGAACCAAATAATTTTGACTGTTCGATCGCGTATATACGTAGTTTGTCCAAAGAGGTCCTTGCAAAAAAAGCGAATTTGATTAAGCTGCTGAAAAGGAAAAATTCTGTGAACTCTAATCGTCTGAGAACAACATATTCTAAATATTTTCTGAATAATGGTTGTGATTGCGATAGAACGGAATGATTTGAGGTACGCTTGACAACAACGTTCGGACCCACTCCATTCCTGTGCACAAGGACAATGAGGAAAACCTACCTCACCAGCGTGGATGCATTTGATGGAAGGTCCACTGTTGATAAGTATTATTAACGTCACAGGGCATCAAAGATAAATGCTGTGTCTGGGGATGTAATGCCATACACTTTTTATGCACCCTGTGCATAAGAGTTTTTGTTTTCTACAAGGAAAAGGAAAGAGGTCATATTTTTTTTAAGGGAAAAATAAGTTTAGATTGTGACATAAACTTTGGATTTAAATAATGGTCAAATGGTAAAGAAATAAAAAACATAAGTCTTCCAGTTCAACACTGGAAGAACTGGAAATATCCATCTAATTAATCAATATATGCAGGTAAGTTACACTGAAACTGTTGTAAACTTACCTCGTCGTACTGCCAGGGTCCATCGACAGTCCCAAGCCTACAAAACGCTAATTTTACACTCTCTCCATCAGCTTCTATGCAACGTTCTCCAACACCCAATTGCCCTTTGGCATTGAGTCTTATGAGCTGAAAGTTTTGTTATTGGTTGGCATGAAACAAGTGAAATAGACAATGAACACTCCGTAGAAAGTAATGAATCCATGAGAAAATGATTACCTGATTATTGCCAAACCCATGGCAGTGAGAAGTCCCCATCAGGTTAGGTGGAGGGTGACCCATGGTATCCAGACACGAGGCAGTGGCAACACTGCGAAGCTAAAATATACCAAGAATTGAATCAAGTGACGAATATTTCCTGTACCAATAATCAGTCGCAAAGTTGAAAAGTAATTCGATGATCTTATCTACCTCTCCCCAATGAACATTTGGCGGCAATTCTGGATATTTGTCAAGTACATCGTAGGCCACGTTATCCATGAACCACTGAAAGTCTTTACACTGTAGCCTTTCTTTCATAGCTAACTGCTCTGTGATATCTCCATGATCGAGTAATCTTGCCAAGGGTTCTCTTGTATAGAAGAACTCCTTGTGCTTTTCATCGAACCAAGTTTCGATCACCCGTTTGTAATTCTGATAAAATCATTTTATTTGAATCAGATGAATCGTAGACACAATATGAGCATTTGTACACTTACGAAGTGAGCATATTTTATAGCATAGACATAGATAATGCACAAAACACGCGATGCTTACAATCGTGATCAGAGGGCCTTTCTTCTTTTGAGCCAGTTTACCAAACGTGTAAGGCATGAAGCCCCGATAAACATGCCCGACGTGAGAACAAGGCACCCATTCAATGCTGCCTCCACATTGCCATATTTTGAAAGAAAGCTCGAAGTTTTCACCACCCCAAACCAAGAGGCCATCGTCGTAACCACCCAGACTTAGAAAATATTCACGGTTGA